>NC_142928.1:148964002-148996502 GCF_046866305.1 Octopus bimaculoides
TATTCTGTCATTCTCTTTTGTCGAACTGCTAGGTTATGGGGATGTAAACACACCAACATCTGTCTCAAGTGATGGTGGTGGGACAGACACAGACACACAAATACATACATACATACATACATACATATATGTGTGTGTGTGTGTGTGTGTGTGTGTGTGTATAGGATGGGCTTCCTAATCCACTCACAAGGCTGTGGTTGGATTGAGGCTATAGTAGAAGACACTTACCTAAGGTGCCATGCAGTAGGACTGAACCCAGAACCGTAGGGTTAGAAAACAAGCTTCTTACCTCACAGCCACTCCTGCATAAATAAATATGAATCAGTAGCAGCACTGGCATAAAAAAAAGTCTCTGTGTGTGTGTCTGTATAAGTTAGAGGTTAAGAAACCATCTAAGGGATATCAAATATGCTGTATACTACTAGATGTGTACCTACATATTTTTAACCAAGTGCTTACAATTGCACGGCAATATTGCAATTGAATACTAGGTATGGGTAGGGGTTAACCAGAAATTTACCCAGAATTTATAAGGCAAAGAAGAAAATGGAGAAGTTATATAATCGACAAACATCAGCCAGTAAACATCCAATTATATCTATTTATTAATTGATTACAAACGTGTGTTTAAGTGATACAAATAAACGAATGAAATCAGCCAATTTGTTTATTGACTGATTTTATTCGTTATTTGTATCACTTAAACACACGTTTGTAATCAATTAATAAATAGATATAATTGAATGTTTACTAAATAATGTTTGTCGATTGTATACCCTCTCTATTTTTTTATTTGCCTTATATATATATATACATACATTCATGCATATATATTGAATTACGGAAAAATTTGGATAAGTACTGTTTTTTACTTTGCTGAAGATTTTCTACTATTTGAAAATAATATGTATTCTTGTTTTTTATATTATTCATTTGGTTCTTTATAGATTATTTTTAATAGATAACTTATTTAACACTAAATTATTTAGAAGTTATAGTTTCATTTCAACATAATATTAGAACTTCAATTTGAATAGTGTTGATATATTTTCGATTATTTTTGATTAATAATATTTGATTAATAATTAATCTTTATAGTTTATAATATCGTTAAAGATTTTTTTAAATTAAAACTTTGTATATATATATATAAAGTTTAATCTTTTATTCTTAATAATTTTTTCTTTCCTAATTTTTTCATTCATATTTTTATTATTACGTTTGTAGAAATAAATAATCTTGTATTTTTCTATTATTGAATTGATTTTTAATTATAATTAAATAAACGTCTTTAGCTTTAAATAGTATAGCTTTAACTATTACACCGGTTAAATATGTACTAATTTTATCTTCATTATTATTTTAAACTTAAACTTCGTTCAAATTGTATTTAAAACAATGATAATTTAAAACAATGATAATTTATGTAAGATGTTTTTTGTATATAATATACATGTTATTATAATGGATGAAGGGATGATTATTGAATGGTTATTATTTTGATATGATATTTTAAATAATTTTTCTATCTTTATATAATAAGTATTTCATATTAATTCATTTGGTACTTATTGTTGGTTGAGAGATATATATATATAATTATTGTTCTACTTACGATCTGACGAGTAGCTATATTTTTGAATAGAATTTATTTTCGATAATTTCAATTGATTTTAATCGATTTAAATTTCTTTTCTATTTGAAAATTAGTTATGAAACACGTGTAATCTTTTTATTATATTTATCTTATGATATTTACTTTACTTTATATTATACTCATTTATTGTGCTTTTAATTATTAATTTTTCTATATGTGATAGTGGATTTTCATCGATGAGTTCTTGAAACTTGGTTATTTTCCCTAAAACTATATATTTTATATATATATATATATATATATATATATATATATATATATATATATATATATATATATATATATATATATATACATACACACATACATATATACATATATATATATATATATATATATATATATATATATATATATATATATATATATATATAAATATATATATGTGTGTGTGTGTGTCTCTTCTGTTTTTTGTTCTGTGTGTACCATGAATATCGCTATCAATTAGAGAAAAATTTGTAGTTTTGGAATCAGTAGTTCTTGGGCTGCTATTTCTGAATTCTCAGTATGTTGGAGAAGCAGGATACTGCTAATCCCTATATATTTATGATTATAAATATATATATGTATATGTATATATACTTTATTTAAAAGCAGCAGAAATATAACAAAAGCTGTTACTCAGAGTTTCACGTTCCTGTTTGTCGGACATTTATTTTGACAAAACAGTCTGACGAACAGGAATGTGAAACTCTGAGTAACAGCTTTTGTTATATTTCTGCTGCTTTTAAATAAAGCATATTGCTCTACCTCTGGTATTTGAGTTCTCTTTTTTCCACCTTGTTTCACATTTATGTGCTTACTCCGGTATATGTGTGTATATATATATATATATATATATATATATATACATATACATATATATATATGCATATATATATATATATATATATATATATATATATATATATATATATATATATATATATATATATATATATATATATTATATATATATATATATATATATATATATATATATATATATATATATATATAGTAAATCCAAATAAACAAAGAACAAACACAAGAAAAAGACAACAACGCGAAGAAGTGGTACATGTAAGGTATTAGCAGATGCTCATGGAAGTAAAGGAAGGTGAGTTTATGTTTTGAGCAAAGCTCTTCTTCAGAAACAGGAGACAGAGGAAAGTCCAACATACATATATATATATAGACCGTGTGCTGAAACAAAAACAATTGCAGCAAGGAAGGTGTTTATAAGCCATTTAATAACACAAGCACCTTCCACGCTGCAATTGTTTTTGTTTCAGCACACGATCTCAGATAGGGTCACTTACTATGCAAGTACATCTCCGTAATATATATATATATATATATGAATTCCGGGTAGAGGTAGGGGTCCACCAAGGTTCCGTCCTCAGCCCCCTCTTATTTATCATAGTCCTCCAGGCAATCACAGAGGAGTTCAAGACAGGTTGCCCCTGGGAGCTCCTCTATGCTGATGACCTTGCCCTAATTGCGGAGTCACTATCAGAACTAGAGGAGAAGTTTCAGGTGTGGAAGCAAGGTCTAGAATTGAAGGGCCTTAGAGTCAACCTAGCTAAAACCAAAATCCTAATAAGTAGGAAGGTAGATAAAACACAAACCCCTTCAGGTAGATGGCCCTGCTCAGTATGTAGAAAAGGAGTAGGTAGTAACTCTATAAGATGTACCCGGTGCAAGCTATGGACACATAAGAGGTGCAGCAACATCAAAGGCAGGTTAACTAGCAAGTTAGTTTTTGTTTGTGGCAGATGTTCAGGTGCAATAAAGACTGTAAACAAACAGGAAACAACTTCTATCTCATTCCAGGGTGAAAAACTAGAGGTAGTCGATAGCTTCCGCTATCTGGGCGACCAAGTTAGTAGTGGGGGTGGGTGCGCTGAAAGTGTAGCTGCTAGAATAAGAATAGCCTGGGCAAAGTTTAGAGAGCTCTTACCTCTGCTGGCGACAAAGGGACTCTCACTCAGAGTAAAAGGCAGACTGTATGATGCATGCGTACGAACAGCCATGCTACATGGCAGTGAAACATGGGCTGTAACTGCTGAGGACATACGTAAGCTCGCAAGGAATGAAGCCAGTATGCTCCGTTGGATGTGTCATGTCAATGTGAATACCCGTCAGAGTGTAAGTATCTTGAGAGAAAAGCTGAACATTAGAAGCATCAGTTGTGGTGTGCAAGAGAGACGATTGCGCTGGTATGGACATGTGGTGAGAATGGATGAGGATAGCTGCGTGAAAAAGTGCCACACCCTAACAGTTGAGGGAACCCGTGGAAGAGGTAGGCCCAGGAAGACCTGGGCTGAGGTGGTGAGGCAAGACCTTCGTACATTGGGCCTCACCGAGGCGATGACTACTGACCGAGACCTTTGGAAATGTGCTGTGCGTGAGAAGACCCAGCAAGCCAAGTAAGATCGTTGCCAGTGCCCCTGGACTGGTTCTTGTGCGGGTGGCACATGAGATGCACCATTTTGAGCGTGGCCGTTTAACGTCCGCTTTCCATGCTAGCATGGGTTGGACAATTTGACTGAGGACTGGTGAAACCGGATGGCAACACCAGGCTCCAGTCTAATTTGGCAGAGTTTCTACAGCTGGATGCCCTTCCTAACGCCAACCACTCAGAGAGTGTAGTGGGTGCTTTTACGTGTCACCCGCACGAAAACGGCCACGCTCGAAATGGTGTCTTTTATGTGCCACCCGCACAAGCCAGTCCAGGGGCACTGGCAACGATCTCGCTCGAAAATCCTACGGGAGCCAGTCAGGCGGTACTGGCAACGGCCACGCTCAAAATGGTGCATCTCATGTGCCACCCGCACAAGAACCAGTCCAGGGGCACTGGCAACGATCTTACTTGGCTTGCCGGGTCTTCTCACGCACAGCACATTTCCAAAGGTCTCGGTCAGTAGTCATCGCCTCGGTGAGGCCCAATGTACGAAGGTCTTGCCTCACCACCTCAGCCCAGGTCTTCCTGGGCCTACCTCTTCCACGGGTTCCCTCAACTGTTAGGGTGTGGCACTTTTTCATGCAGCTATCCTCATTCATTCTCACCACATGTCCATACCAGCGCAATCGTCTCTCTTGCACGCCACAACTGATGCTTCTAATGTTCAGCTTTTCTCTCAAGATATTTACACTCTGACGGGTATTCACATTGACATTACACATCCAACGGAGCATACTGGCTTCATTCCTTGCGAGCTTACGTATGTCCTCAGCAGTTACAGCCATATATATATATATATATATATATATATATATATATATATATATGTATGTATGTATATATATATATATATATAGGCAAGAGGATTTGAAAATGCAGAGGTCTTTTAAAGATGTTTATTGACTAGACCGGTTTCACTTTTTTTAAAAACGATTTTTAAAAAAGTGAAACCAGTTTAGTCAATAAACATCTTTAAAAGACCTCTGCATTTTCAAATCCTTTTCTCTATATATTTTCACTCGTGCGGTACCTTCCAATTTTACTTTGTTAAATCTATATATCACACTGTATCAATCTCATACACTGCTCTCAGGCGCAATTTGGAAGTGCTTTTTGATAGGGTTTACTTTCTAAGGGAAATAACCCAATTGAGAATTCTCTCCCCTGCACTAACAAATATTGATTTCATACTCCTAGCAGTGTTTCCTAAACTTCTCACTAAATGAGTTTTCCCACGGACCCCAGGATATTGAAAAGTCTGTCAGCTTAACATGCTCACGGATCCCCAGTACTACCTTTGCGGACCACTAGTTGGGAACCACTGCTCTAGCACAAGGCTAGACATATTGATAAAGGAGGATAGTCGATCTTATCGATCCAATATCTGACTGGTTCTTTATTTTATGGATACTTAATGATATTCAACATAGCTACATTAGCCTTTGTTAGTGCTTTGTTTCTAAATGACTTTCTCAAAAATGATTTCAAATTTTGGCACCAAACCAGATGACTTTCTTGATAACGCATGTTCCTTTTTTTAATGAAATTTTGTTGAGATATGTCTTCGAAAGTGTAGATTATGATTAATAACGCTAATGAATTTTTTAAAAATATATATTATTTTATTCATTTATTTTATTTCAAAAGAAAAGAAGTTCATAGTTTCTTAATCATTCAACAACTTATTCAACATTCATTGCCCGACAGAAAGAGGGAGAAATAATATTGTCCTATTTGATATTAGTCAATGAAAATAATTCGCAGTTCTTGAGTAGTTGACTTTCTGTACAAAGATCTCGTGATTCAGCTGAGCACCTCTCCCTCGAACTCGCTTCTGGCATCGCCTTTCAGTGTATGCTGATAGCAGCCTACAGCGTTTTTCAATGTCGGAGGATCTCCCTTCCAGTGCCATTCCACTGTCCACTGCCGGCCATCGAACACAGCTCGAAAATCTTTGTTTATGATGATGTGTGCAGCATACTTTTCTTCGCAACTCTCACCACTCTTCTGTCGCGGACTCACAGCGCATAGCGTCCCCGCATCACCGAACGCTACACCGGCTTCATTGCCCGTAACACCTCCCAAACGGAAAATGGCGTCCATCCCCATCACCACATCGATCCCATCCGCTACGCGATCAATCACAATTGCACGCAACCTCAGTCTTGTTCCTCGTACCACCATCTCCACGTCGCTACGTCCTCTGCATTCAACTTCCGTACCGTCTACAGCCCTTACGCTACTCACTCCACTCCATTCTTCTACCACCTCTGGAGTCATTAGGGTTGTTGAGCAGCCCGTGTCCACGAGGGCTCGTGACACCTTTCCGTTCACCACGACGTCTACTACAGGCAACGACTATATACCGGGACGACTACCGGCGCAGTAGTCTCCCTTGAACCGTTTCCCAGTACGCATTCCCTAGCGATGTGGCCTATGTCTGCATCAATAGCAAATTACTCCAGGCCTGGGTTCCTTGCAGTCCCTCGCCATGTCCGAACCTTGACACCGAAAACACTGCCCTTTGAAGAGCCGCACACGTTCCTTGTTCGACCCCTCTCCGCCGCTCCTTGTTTGACCCCTTCTCGGTGTTGCAGTCGCTGCTAAAGGTGTCGTCCTGCCACACGAGACGATGGCTCTGGCCCGAGATATACCTCTCACATCGCCATGGAGTGAATATTCGGCAGCTTTTGCAGTTCGACCGACACGTGGTCAGGAAATCCTGTCACAAAGGCTAATTTAACGATTTGTTCCAACGCGTCATCTCTATATCCCACGAGTCTAGCCAATCTCCTGATTTCGTTGGCAAACACATCGACATGTTCGCCCATCCACAGGCCCCACATCCGACAGGACATGCCTACTTCCTCACTTCCGATCCTTCCCTACAACACAGCCTGGCTCATAACACCTCAAGACTGATGATGCAAATTCCAAGTGTGGACGTACCATTGTCGTATACAATTTTAAACAGATAGCTGGAGAGTGGCTGACAAATGTCTTACTGAGTGATGCCAGCACCCCATCAGCCTTCTTGACAATCTTCGAGATGTGGTCTGTCCAACGCAGATCGTTGCTTACAATAAAGCCCAGATCACATCTGCTAGAGACTTCTTGAGATTAGTGTAGTTGCGGGAGTATGTAAAGGCTAGATCTTTCCTCCTAAAATGTATGGTGACGCACTCGTCCACAACTAGCTTGAGTTGCCAGTCAGAAATCCATTGCTGCATTGTATCCAGATCTGATTGCAGGAAAGATCTATAACGCATAGGATCTGTTCTTTTTATTTCGAGGTACAGCTAGATGTCATCTGCATATTTCAGCACTGTAACATTCTTCTAAGTTGGCATCTATATCATTAATATATGCAACAAACAGTAGGGGTCCAAGAACGGATCCCTTCGGTACACCAGAAGTCATCTCATAGGGTGAAGAATGATGCCTTAGAACTGTAACTACCTCTTTCCGACCGAGAATGAAGGACTTCAGCAAGTTACAGAGATCATTCTTCAGACTCATTGCAAGGAGTTTTACCACGAGTCGTTTGTGTGACACAGAGTTAAAGGCTTTAGCAAAATCAACGATGAGGGTCAGGAGTCGTGCGAATAGCAGCTTTGAGCTGTGGTTGGAATCTTTCCAGCATACCATTCGCAGCGGGATGGTAACTGGTGGTATGGATGTGCTGAACTCCGAGCAATCTCGAAAGTTCATGGAACAGACAAACTTCAAATTGGCGTCCACGATCAGTAGTAATTCTAGAGGGTGCTCCGAAGCGAGATATCCACCCAGAGATGAGTGCTCTGGCGACTGTTTCCGCGGAAATGTCCACGAGAGGGATGGCCTCAGACCATCTGGAGAAACGGTCGATGCAAGTCAATATATAAGTAAATCTGCAACTGACCGGCCAAGGACCAACCAGTCGATGTGTATGTGACGGAACCTGGTGTCCGGAGGCTGGAAATGTCCAAGAGGTGCTCTCACATGACGAAGCACTTTGGAACGCTGACACGTGACCAAGCAGTAATAGGCCGTCACATATTCGGCCAGAAGAAAAAGAAAAACTGCTCTGAAATTATAGAAAGTGGTCTATGTGAAAACATGCTGTTGGTCCTAACATACTTGAAGACATCTGCGTAAATCTCCGAAGCGATCTGTGATGTCAGCAGTCCGTTGATCGTCTGCCCTCTAAGCTACGCGCGAAACAGTTTTCATAGGGAACCAGAAGCCTAATTTTAGAACATTCCACAAAACCCACATCACACTACAGCTTCACGCTGATCGGTCGATTTATTCACCGATCACGTGAAACTATAGTGTTTCACTCGTAGTGTCTGACCGAGTATCTAGCGGTTAGGTTTTGAATCCTTGCTACAGTAGCAACATCAATAATTTCTTCAGTCCCAAACATTCTGCTGTGATGCATACTATCACAGAAAGACATCAGCTGATGTACTCTAACAAAGGACACTTTATCCACGCCCACTGAGGACAGTGTCAAAAGAAAGCTTCTGCGTGGTCACTCAGATTGTTTTCAAATCGTACCATGCTGCCTTTAAAAAGCAAAAACACATTAGAGAATGTGTAAGCATTAGATAATGCAATCATAAATATACAAGATGGTGTGATTAGTAACAGCTGCTCGATTAGGGTTGATCTGAGATTAAATAGCAATAAATAGCAAATTAGAATAGGATAAGTAATGGAAATAACCATATCCATATTGCTTCACTAGACCGCACAACAAATCTGTATATGTCGGAATGTACATTTTGTAAACGACCGTGCGAAGGAGAGGTGACGAGAATGGCTCCTTTAGTACATCGCACGGTCGATACAATAAATATGAAAAGGATGAATGAGTATAAATGCCAGAAGGAAAAGAGAGACACAACTGGGTAGAATGTTTAAGAGAAGATTTTATTGATAGGTTAACATGTGTGTCTGTGTGTGCGTCATATATGCATAATAATAGACAAGCTGTCATGTATACATAATGTATGTGTGTGCAAACATGGATGTATGCGTGTGCGTTAAGTACAGAGCATTGAAAGAGTCTATAATATGACGTTAGAAGAATGTTCAGAATGTTCGTAGTCAATGTACACGATAGTTGAAATGCTGTATCAAAAAGTTGTGGCTGTAATGCAGAGCCGGTTGGGGTACCTATCGTACGTGAAGTCGTGGCTACGATGCAAAGCCGGTCACTTGTTACAGGAGTTCTCGTAGGTTGTATTTGCTGCTAACCATGGTGAAGCAATCCACAGCAATGTGGAGATAGAACCTGTGCGTTGGTTGCTGGTTGCTGTGTACGTAGAGAGACGATGTTGACGACGTTAAGAAGACGGAGGCGACGAAGATGGAGATTGCCGTATGCTGTTGGACAAGTGTTGATGAGTCTCCATGTGGCTGCTGTTGTGTCGTCGCTGGAACTGGCTGTATGCGCTGTGGTCAAAATGTCTGGAACCGAAAGACATCGACTCTATGTGTCGCTGAAGTTTTATAGGGTGCAGTCAGCTCACCAGAGGTTTAGAAAAGACTGTCTCACGTGACCTTATCAGAAGGCTGCGATTGGTTGGGTTGCATTCGGAGTAGTGGACACAACAGGGTCAAAAAGGGCGGTCGAAGGCTAGCTGTTATCCACAACGTCCGTATTGTGTATATATAACAGAGAGAGAGGAATTTCCCTCAAGTCGTACGCTGCATACCTATCAGTTAGACAGTGAATTTTTGTGTATTATATTTGTAAATGAATAATCACCAATATAAATGTGTGTGTGTGCGTGAATGGATGCCAGAATGGGCCGATGTAAACAGATGTACATTATTTACATCTTGTTTGTTGTTAAAACAATGTTTCGGTCGATATACCCTCCAGCCTTCATCAGGTGTCTTAGGGAAATTTTGAACCTGGGTTCTCATGCCCAAGGTATTTTTCGATGTTGTTGTTATTATTATTATCATTCAGGTCACTGCCTGGAATCGAACTCGGAATCTTGGGGTTAGTAGCCCTTCCCGCTAACCGTGATCAATGGTTTCGCATCCACAAAAGTCTTAGCTGCGTGAACGTCTTGTCAAACTTTAAATCCGAAGAGAAATGTATATACCAAAGTATATACATACATATATATATATATATATATATATATATATATATATATATATATATATATAGAGAGAGAGAGAGAGAGAGAGAGAGAGAGAGAGAGACACACACACACACACAAATGTGTATGTCTCTTATAATTTTTAATTATTATAAATCTTCCACTGAGGAGGGACCCGGTTTCCAACAAAGATACAAGGCTCCACCTTTGGGATGTAGTTAACACAGACAAATTCACATTTGGGACTTGAGAAAAGTCTTGCATATTTTTACTATTCCACTCACAGATTACACTTGTAATGTACGAATTAGCCGGTCGATATTTGTTTCTGAAAATCCCAGTTTATCCAGATTCTCCTTTAAGCATTTACTAACAAAACCTAGAGCTCCAATTGTTATTGGTATGAATATGAATTCATTGTCTGGATATAGAAGCTGTAGGTTTCGAAACAGATGTCCATACATATCCTCTTTTTCTTTCATTTTCAAAGAGATATTTATATCTGCAGAGCAGCTCACCTCTATAATGGTACACACCTTTGCTTCTATGTCCCAAACAACAATATCCGGCCTGTTATGTTTACATTTGACAGAAGTTTTAATGGGAATATTCCACCAGTATTCCTTGAATTGGTGTTTATGAATGTATTCCATAACAGAGGGATTTTCTAAGTTTATTTCAGGATAGTCTTTTTTTTTTTTTTGGACGGCATTGTAAATTGTTTTGGCAACAACATCGTGCCGCATAGGGAGGTAGTACCGAGACGACATTTTAGGACAGCTACTAATCACATGCGTGGTGTCTTCCACAGAAACATGACAGCCTACGCATGTGGTTGCACCTTGGGATTACAAGAGTATCACTGTCTACGTATGTATGTATGTACGTACGTACGTATGTATGTATGTATGTATTTATGTATGTATGTATGTATCCTATCACATTTTCTTCTCTTGCAATCATAGTTGTCTCTGCTTCTCTGAACATTTTTTTGACTTAATGCTGTCCACTTCGGTCTTTCTTTCGGCATCCTAGTTGCATCTCACCTCCTCAGAATCTGCACTTTACACTTCAACCATATTCTCACCTATCCGTGTTGCCCTTCTATCCTCATACAGTTATCTGCATATCTTAACTTACCTTGCCTCAGGCTCTCAACTCGTTCACAGACTCGTGTACCCTTAACGTAGTTCTCGGAGAGATTCAGCGTGACACAGAGTGTGACAAGGTTGGCCCTTTGAAATACAAGTACAACAGAAACAGGAAGAAGGAGTGAGAGAAAGTTGTGGTGAAAGAGTACAGCAGGGTACGCCACCATCCCCTGCCGGAGCCTTGTGGAGCTTTGGGTGTTTTCGCTCAATAAACCTTCACAACGCCCGGTCTAGGAATCGAAACCGCGATCCTACGACCACGTGTCCACTACTCTAGCCACTGGATCATTACGCCTCCACACATACACACATATATATATATGGGTACAGGACGTCACCAACAGTAAACAACATGGAATACGAAAATAAATGAGTTAAATACGCAATAACGAGAGAAAATGGCAAACAAGACGAGTAATACAAAGAAAGACCCTTCGTCAGTTGTCGGCTGTCTATCTTCTCCCTGTTTCGAGCAATCAACGATAATATGACTCTTCGAAGACAGCTGTCCCATAAATACCAAAATAAAATTTTGGATTTATGGAGGGTCAAAGTTGGGAAAAGAAAACAGGACAGTGGAGACATAGAGGGAAACTGAACGAAAACAAACAAGGAGGGTCGTTCGACCTGAACGAGGGGAAAATAATGAACGCTGAGAGAAATATTTTCTTTGAAAAGAGAAAAGATAGAAGAGAGAGATAGGATGCACCCAGTTCTTAGAACATCCGTGCAGGAAAAAATGGTGGTCACGTGAGGAAAAGAAAGATGGACAATGGTCACGTGTGAGCAACGAGAGAGAAAGAGAGGGAGACAGAGAGACATAGAAAACTGTGAAAAGGAGAAAAAGGGAATTAGAGGATTAGAGAGGATAGGGGAGAAAATAGTATAGAGTCGCATCAAAAAGGTTAAGATAAATTCACCTGAAAATGGATGCGTGACGTTCAATTAAATAATAATATAATGTGTGTGTGTGTGTGTGTATTAGTAAATATGCATTGAACATAACTAGAGATTAGTGCTCCCGACACCGACTTAGTTTTTCCTCACAAATTTCTAAATAAAGCATTTTTTTTTATAACTTGCATTTTCGAGTGTATACATTACGATAATGATTATTTTTATATTTTTAATATATCTCATTTTATTTAGAAATGGAAAAAAGGTCCACAGCTGTTTCAGCATTCAGTAAGTTAGGCATGACCGTTCTTCAAAAATGATATCTGTAAGATGGAAGGTGACACATTACAGAATATCATTCAGGATATTTTGGAAGTCTATTTAGTGGGCTAGTTTTAAAATACTTTTATTTCTGAATATATCTGTCGTCGCTGGAACTGGCTGCTTGGTTGGTGCTGTGTTACGCGTGTGTGTGGTCAAACGACCAGATCCTACAAGATCTGAGCCGCGACGAATTGGCGGGGATAATTTAGGCTATTTATAGATACAGGTAGGCTCCAGAGAAGCATCAGAAGAACACTCTCACGTGACCTTATTAGGGGCTACGGTTGGTCGGTTTGCGTCCTGGGGTGAACGGACTGGAGATAATTTACCCGCGCAAAGAATAGTCAGTCAGGTGATGGACACAACAGGCGGGAAAGAGTTGCTTTCTACTACGCTCGCCTGTTAATATATATTCTAGTGAGAGAAGTGTTCACTACATATCTAATCAACACTGTACATATTAGGTTAAAGGCCAATCGAAAATGTTTTTCACCAGGCCTTTCAATTCCTTATTGACAATGATGTTATCTCAATCCGGATACCATCATAGTTTTTTTGTTTTTGTTTTTTTTTATACCATGATGATAATTAAGTTATTGGACTGTTTACAAGATATAATCTTCTTTCTGAACAAATAAATAAAAATCTAAAACAAATATTTCATCGACATAATTATCTATGCCTTTGAAAATAAAACCTTGCAAAAGTTCATAAAAGTAAGAATTAAGAAATTTATGAGTATGCAAATACATCATTCGGACTTCCCATATACATATTAATCGTTCCAATCAGTTTCAATTTATTATAGGCATAACTATACAAATGAGCCCCCACACCGTTTCTTTATAACTTTCTGAAAAAATGAATATTTTTTAATGAAATTTTCTTCCCGAGAAAGGGCCGCATTACTAAAAAAGAAACACGAAGGTAAACTTTTGTTAAGTGTAAAGCATTCAGAAAGTCCTGCGAGCCGCAGGTTACCTATGAATGATACAGGTTTCAAATTATGGCACAAGGCCAGCAAGTTCAGGGAAGTTGGGTAAGACGATTACATTGACCCTAGTGCTCGACCCTGAGAGGATGAAAGGCAGGGTAGATCTCAGTGGAATTTGAACTCACACCATAAAAACGGACGAATTGCTACTAAAGATTTTGGCCGGCGTACTAACCATTCTGCCAACTCACCGCTTTACTCGTGATTACTATAAATTGTCCGCGAGGTTTCGAACGGAAATTGAATCAGAGTTATCTCGCTTCACGTTTTATTTACATTTACTTTGATTTGACATAATGACGTGGGGCTGTCGGTCAAAATTGTCTTCCTTCTGATGTCGCTTATTTTAATGAATGTGCCCTGGATGTTATTAGATCATTAATTACGAGACACCGCTCTTAATAGTATGTAATCCAATTGATTGTTATATTTTCTGTTTATCCTATTGTTTATTGTTTAAAGTGAATAGTTTGTATTACAGATTACACAGAATTACAGGAAGAACGTATTTAAATACGTGACGACTAAAACGTTCTATATATAAATTATATTAAAACGTGACGATTAAAACGTTTTATATATATTATATTATATTCTATTATATAAGACTGCGGCCTTGCTGGGACATTACTTTGAAGTGTTTAGTCGAACAAATCTACCCTAATACTTATTTTCAAAAGGTTTGGTACTTATTCTATATCATTTTGTTGAATCGCTAAGTTACGTGACATAAACAAGCCAACATCAGTTGTCAATCAGTGGTGGGGGATAAACACGAACACACACACCAGATTTATACGTATTCAACGTTCTTTCAGTTTCCGTCTCCGAAATCCACTCAATATGTTTTGGTCGACCCGAGGCTATAGTAGAAGACACATGCCCAAGGGTCCACGTAGTGGGACTGAACCCAGAACCATGTAGTTATGAAATGAACTCTTTACCACACAGCTACCCCTGGTATATAAAACGCATCTATATGTGTGTGTGTGTATGTAGTATAAATCGACACGCGCTTATATATATATATATATATATATATAGAGAGAGAGAGAGAGAGAGAGAGAGAGAGTTGATGAAACGCGTGCTTTATAAAGCATTAAATACCATTTTTTTCTGTATTTTATTAGTATTGTTATATATGTGTGGAAACGAGTGGCTTAGAGATTAGGTTCTGGTACTCAAGATCGTAAGTGATTACCATTCCTGGATCGCGCAATGCGTTGTTTTCTTGAGCAAAGCACTTCACTTGACGTTACTCAAGTCCAGTCAAGTGGCAAAAATGGATAAACCTGCGACCGACCGGCGTCCTGTCCAGAACAGTTAAATATATATACGCCACAGAATTCGAAAAACCTTCCTGATCAACCTTAAAGCACGAGAAAGACCTTTGATTTTTTTTTTTTTTAATATGCACATATATGACGTTAAACTGCATCCAGGCGTAGGGCCTTGGGATATGATTCCAGGCTTTTGAGAAGTGTGGAACCACCTCTTAACCACTATTGTTTCTAAATCTACTCTGACCCGAGAAGTAACATCTGTTAGGGTCCCAGCTATATGTTAACTAGCATGTGAACCACTGGAAGTAAAAGACCCATAGTTCTCATTAAAACTTCCTTCTAGGAGAAGATAAACTCGTATAAAAATGAAAACAAAACCTCGAAGTTCAGTTGGTTTCTGGTCGTCTCAACCGCTGTTGTTGTTCCACTGGTGTTATAACTAATTGCGCTAAGAAGTGGGTTCAGTGCTGTGCAACACTTTATCGACTCAAAACAAATTCACGCACAAGAACTTCTTAAACACTTGGAACATTTGCATAGACTTGCTGAGCTTAGGAAGTGGCCTTACACATTCACGAGTTGACTTCCACCATATATATGCGTGCGTGTGTGTGTGGAAATTAAGTTGTTCACTTCACAACCTTGTGGTGTTTTGTGTTCAGTCCCATTGCTTGGCATCTTAGGTTAGTGTCTTCTGCTATAGCTTGCCAATGCCTTCTGAGCTGATTTGATAGACAGGGCCCTTTTGTGTGTGTGAGAGAGAGTGCAAAATGATGATATGTCATTTATGTTATATCCTTAACATTATGAAGATCTGTCAATTAAAAAAATTTCTTTGCTTAAAACCTGATAAATGTTTGTAACAGAAAGAGTATTCAGCTATAAAATAGACTGCCTCAAATAAGTTTTCCTAATGTGCATGTATAATCCTATAGCAATGGAATGAGAGAAAAACTGCATATAAGAGATACTAGATGTTATGTGCAAGATGGAAAGCTGTGCTGATATGCTCATGTGAAGCAGGTGAGTGATAACAGCTTGCTAATGATGTGCCAAGAACTCAGTGTGAATGGAGGAATTGCAGGAGGGTGACCCTAGAAACCTTGGGATGAAGTGGTGAAGACAAATCTCAAGATATTGAATCTCGCAAAGTCATTAACCTTTTCCTAATGCCAACCACTTTACAGAATGTACTGTGTGCTGTGTGCTTTTAGAGGGATGCTGGGGACTTGCTTGTATGCAAGGATGACCATGTATTTACTTAGTTTGACATGTCTTCTCTGGTACAGCAAACTGCCAGGAGTTGCAGTCCCCTATCATCCCCTCTGTGAGGCCAAACATAGGAAGATCCTTTCTCACCACTTCATCCCACATCTTCTGGGTCTACCCCTTACACATGTTCCCTCCACAATTAGAGCTCAGCATTTCTTGATGCAACTGTCCTCATTCATATATATTACATAGCTATACCAATGCAGTCTTCTCTCTTGCACACTACCTCTGATACCCAGTTTTTCACTCAAATCACTTACACTCTATTGTATATGCATACTGACATTACCCATCTAGCTTCATTTCTTTCAAGCCTTTGCATGTCCTCAGCAGTTACAGCCCATGTTTCCCTGCCATGTAGCATAGCTAATATGTATGTATATATGTATATTAAGCTCTAAAGAAAATCATTTTCTTATTTTATTTCTTAATTATATAAAGTTTGGATAAAAGCATTGTAACAACAAGGTGTTTCTAAAGTTACTGGATAAGTATATATAGAATTAAGTAAATATAGTAAAAGCTAGCAATCATGTGTAATACACACACATACGCGTGCACACATTTATTTATTTATATTTGTACATACATTATATACTAGCCAATACTAAATCTCTCGTTTCAGGTCATAAAAATAGCCTTAAGACGCTAATCAGATTACCATGAATTAAAGTATTAAAGACAATGATAATCAACAAATGTACTACGATATTTTCAATTGAGCAGAGAGTCATTCAATGCAATCAGATGTTTTGTAAGAATGAAATTCGTTACTATTTACAGATGTATTTCATAGAAAAGCTTTATTTGGGTTGTAAGTAATTTATTTATTATTCTTTAATTGTTGAAGAGAATTAATATAAACTGTATTTTAGTTGAGAGTTGTAATGATAACGGCTCATTAAGAACATTATATATAGTTATAGATATATATGCTCACATATACGGATATGTATGCACACTCACATACATACACATATATAAACATACATACGCTCGCACACATATACATACAAAGATGCCCGTGTGTGCATACACACACACACGCACATATCTATGTATCTATATATATACATACACACACTCTCATACACATACATATAAATATATATATATTCATACATAAATACATACACACACACATACACATAGATATATACATACACATATACACACACGCACACATACACATATGTACATGCACTCACATACATACAATTATCTATTCACACATGACATGCCCAAACACAGACCTGGAATTATGTATGCTACTACTACTGGATAGCACAAAGTAAATCTGAAGGTGGACAAGCTCTATACTGTACTCTGCTACATTCTTAACAGAATATACCATAACTACAAGTGTATGTATGTATATATGTGTGTGTGTATACATACATATATGTGTGTGTGTATGTTTACACATATATATAAATGTGTGTCTTTCAAAATTGCACCTGTCTGATAAGTAATTTAATCTGAAACTATATGTTGAGGGTAAAGCAATAACAGTGTAGTAAGTTCATTTTTAGTCATTCAAAAACATGTAGAAGCTTCTCTTAATCTTCATATATATATATATATATATATATATATATATATATATATATATATATATATATATGCATATTTACATATGTACATATGCATATATTTGTATGCGTATGTACATCTGCATATATATATATATATATATATATATATATATATATATACACACATATATATATTTATATACATATATATACATATGCTTACACAGATATATATATAGATATAGACATATATATATGGATCTGTACATATTTGAATATATAGATTGGTAAATAGATAGATATGTTAATGAGTATGTATGTACATGCATATATAATTACAATGGACATGCACATCAGAGAAAATCAAAATAATGATGTGTACATCCATTTATAACAAATTCTGCACGCTTAATGTACATATACCATGAACATATCACACATACACACACATACATTATATGTGTAGGTGCTGGTGCTATGTAAAAGCACTCAATCCACTCAGTAAGGTGCTTGTAGTTAGGAAGGGCATCCAGCCATAAAAACCATGCAAAAATGGACAGTGAAGCCTGGTGCAGTCTTCTGCCTAGCCAGCTCCTGTCAAACCACCTAACTCATGCCAGCATGGAGGATGAACATTAAACGATAATGATAATGTTGATGTATGTATATATCTGCGTATATGTATGCATATATATATATGTGTGTGTATCCATTTATATTATCAGATAGTTATGTACAAGTCAGAAAAAATGTGTGCTCAGAAGTCATAGAGTGGGTATATTTTTATATTATCAAACAACATGTAACAGGTTAGAATGGTTACTGTTAGTTTCTCTTTGACATTACCACTAGACAATATCAAAGGCTCTTCAGCTGTGCTGGCCAGAATTGCACATCCTCTTATATGCTGGATGTATTTCGACTCTGGGTTGGGTAGGTGGTCGCAAAAAAGTGGAACAAAACATAGTGAAAGATAGTAAAAGAAGAAATTATTCCTCACTGGTTGGTTGTTAGCCATGGGTAAGTTGTATATATATATATTAATTAACGTGTACAGTATTATATTTATCCTTTATAGCCAATCTTACCAATTGTTTTCGCATTAGGGGTTAAATGGAGTGTTATGTAACAGTCCAATTATGTAACCCTGCGCTCTTTAGAGGTAGCTGTTATGGAATAAAATATAACAACTGCTCTCTATTGTTGGGGGTGAATATATCATTCCCAAGTTCAAAAATGGACATGACCGTGCCAAAATGAATTTGTGCTCCTCAGAACAGAATCTGAAAATTTTGCTTTTCAAATTCAGTAAATTTTTTAGATTGATTCTCTCTCCTCTCCAAGCAAGGTCTGCATCTTTTACTTGTCATTAAGATATGGTCCAGAATGTTCCAGCAAGTAGCTTTGCTGTCCTCATGGACACAATTTGTGCTTCATTGTTCATGCAGATGTGTGGGTGTGGGGAAAGGATTATTTGTTTTGTTTTGTTTTTACGTCAGTTTTTCCATGGGAGCATGGGTTAGACACATATATATTGTTGCAGCATTGTTTCATAGCTAGGTGCTCTTCTCATCACTAGTCCTTTCCTATTTCTGAAGCAAGAGAAGTTTTTCATTCTGTATGTCTTCAAAACTATAGAGCTACAAACAATTTATTAACAAGGAAATGACAATAGCGAATACTGACCGTAGCTCATATGATCACATCTCTCTCTCTCTCTCTCTTCCACACACATACATATATGCATACTGCGGTTAGTTTATGCAATATTTACTGGCATATAAGATGCACTCCTACTTTACAAGTACATTTTGTGGGGAAAAAACATTTAATATGTTCCATCATACACTCGGTCACATGAGATGCATGGCAATTTTTTGATACATTTAAAGTGTTGCTGTGTGATAAGTAGCTTGCTTACCAACCACATGGTTCCAGGTTCAGTCCCACTGCATAGCACCTTGGGCAAGTGTCCTCTACTATAGCCTCAGGCTGACCAAAGCCTTGTGAGTGGATTTGGTAGATGGAAACTGAAAGAGGCCCGTCATATATGTGTGTGTGTTTGTGTGTCTGTGTTTGTCCCCCCACTATTGCTTGACAACCAATGCTGGTGCGTTTACGTCCCTGTAACTTAGCAGTTTGGCAAGAGACCAATGGAATAAGTACTAAGCTTACAAAGAATGAGTCCTGGGGTCGATTTGTTCGACTAAAGGCGGTACTCCAGCATGGTCGCAGTCAAATGACTGAAACAAATAAGAGAGTAAAGAATAAAATAAGTGTGTCTTATACACCAGCATATATGGTTTTCCTATAATTTAGCCTGAAGCCTTGATGTGAATGGAATTATAATAGAAAACACTATTTCTAATGTTTTTACAAAAGCATGAATGTTAGAAATTTAGTTTATAAATTTCCATTTTTATACTTTATCTGATTGAATTCTTATCATCTAGGTATGAATTCCAGGTATTTATTGCTGAGAATTGGTTTATTAGATTTAGTTCTGCGTAGTTTGTGCATAGTAATCAGGTTGAATTAGTGTATTATTTGTAGCATATGGTATAAAACCAACAGCTGTTCATATGACTGAGACTACATATCAACATTACATCAGAGATTTAGTATTTTGGAAAATACAAGCCATTTTGTCAAGCCAAGCCATTGAATAAGCTTCTACATAGTTGATTGATCTGCTAGAAATAACAGTAATATCATCCCTCAGATCACACTGTCACATGACCACGTGATCACTTGACCAACCAGACTATCAGATGTGGTTACACATTATTGGTCACAGTGCACTTTGTATCATTGCAGCTTTCGCATTACACCACGCCACTGGCTAGGCAAGCAAGCCAACGTTCCCACCCCGCTGATCGATAGACGGACTGGAGTAACATAAAATGAAGTGTTTTGCTCAAGAACACAATGCGTTGCCCAGTCTGGGGATCAAACCCATGATCTAACAATCATGAGTGTGACAGCCCAACCACTATGCCAAGTGCCTTCACTATGCTTCCTTAAAAAGAAGAATACATAAAATCATATGATCTGACTTACTCCTAAGATGGATGGTCACAGCTGTAATGTTCTTAATCATAGGTCTGCTCAATTAGCTTTGACCTGTAACTAAACAACAAGAATATATTAGCCAATCTAGTCCTATGTCAAGACAAGGAGCCACAAACACACATCACACACTGCTACCAACACTGCACCGTGTCTCCCACAACTGCCTCACCTTCTTCTCTCTTTTCATTCTCTTTTTCTACCTCTCTTGTCTTCTGGTGTCCTGTATTATAGCTTCAGACCAACCAAAACTTTATGAGTGGATTAGACAGAAACAGAAAGATTACTGTTGTGTGTGTGTGTATGCACGCGCGCATGTGTGTGTGTGTGTGTGCACACGCATGTGTGTGCATCCTTATGTTTGTGTTTATCTTTCACTGCTTAATAGCTAATGTTGTTTCCTTTATGTCTGTAACTTGGCAGTTCAGCAAAAAGTGACTGATAGCATAAATACCAGGTTTTAAATATTTTATTCACTTTGTTTGACTAAACCCTTCAAGGCAGTTCCCTGTCATTGTCACAGTCTAATGTCTGAAACTAATAAAAGAGTAATAAAACAATATCATGAACATTTATAAATTTATGCATCAGTTAAGAATATTATAAATGTGAAATTTACACAAGCTCCATGAGTGGATATAAACATTATTCAGATAGCCTTACTTGTTTTATTTATCTCTGTTTCTCTTCTTAAGATCTTAATTAATAGATCTAATCACAACATAATTATTTCAGCTTAATTATCTAGCATGGACATCTGCAATTATTAATAGTATTATTCATCTTAGCTCTGTATATAATAATACCAAACATTGGTATTATTCATCTCAGCTCAGTGTTCAAAGCCAGTGAGCTATTGATGTTGCAGCTATTTCTGTGTGACCATGAGAGAACCATGTGTACATAACATGCTTGCCTCTTTCAAATGCACACACACAAAATATGACTAACACTAGAAAGAGAAGGCTGATAATGGAAAATTTTCAGAACACACTTGAATTAACACTTGAAGAAATGCTTTTGCTTTGGTTGAAAAAGAAAATGAAGTAGATACATTCAAAATTGTTTGTTTCTAAAGTTAAAAGTGACTCTCTTTTTCTTCCTCTCTTCTCTGTTATCCTCCTGATTTAAAATGAAGACAATTGAATGATATAATTAATTAATTGACTTACCTAATGTTCTATTACTCCATATTGAAGATGAACAATGTACAGAAACAGGTTTGTGCTTGGATAAGGAATTATATATAACTTAAAAAGATATACTTGAGACAACAAAGAAAAAAGAAATTGAATAATTTTAATATGCTTTTTTTTCCTTTATACAAAAAAATGCACAAAATTATAATAAACTACTTATAATATGAAATACAAAAGTATCAATCACTGAGGTGAGAGGTTTCCATTTCCACAACTTTGAGCCTAACATGGTTTATTCATAGATGTTGGTAGTGACAAAGTGTATTTATGAATGTTAGTCCTTAAAAGGAACAAAAAGACCCCATTAGATAATTCACTCACCTCTTTGGAAGGAACATACACACATACATGCACAAGCAATATGACTGACTCTAGAAAAGTGAGGTTTATTAATGATGTTGATAGTTCCTTTATTTGCAGATGAAAAAAATACTTTGTATATTTATATCAGCAAAGAAAATTTGAATTAAATCAACGACGCAATATATTTATAGCCACCACATACTTTGTTCTAACTTGTTTGGTTCAGCTTACACAAAAGGCTTAAGAAATTTTCCTTTCAAAACCAGTCTATCTTCATTTGACCATCTAGAACAATATAAGTAGCTTAACATTTCTTTTAAAATCTTTCTTTGCAATATCTCCTTAACAGTAAGTTTATTGAACTAACTATAACCTTGAACAAGCTGTCTGTGATAATAATAAAACCATGCCAGCAAGGAAAACAGACACTGAATGATGATGATGATGATGATGATGGTAGTAGCTCTCATTATTATTATTAAGATGGCAAGCTGGCAGAATCATTAGCACCCTGGGCAAAATGCTAGGCAGCATTTTGTCTATCCTTACATTCTGAGTTCAAATTCCACTGGAGTCAACTTTACCTTTCATTGTTTTGGGGTCAATGAAATAAATACCAGTTATGCACTGGGATTGATGTAATCGACTATCCCCTCCCTGAAAAAATTTCAGGCCTTGTACCTATAGTGGAAAAGATTGTTGTTGTTGTTATTATTATTATGGCGGTGAGCTGGCAGAATAGTTAGCACACCAGGCAAGATGTTTAGCGGCATTTCGTCTTTATATTCTGAGTTCAAATTCCGCTGAGGTCAGCTTTACCTTTCATATGACATTGTAGGTTCTATGTGAGAAACTGGATCCAGTCAGTTTGAATATTAAGCATATAGAATATTTTGACTTGATATGGCTAGGTTTAATGTGTATTTCTTGTTATTTTTGTAATGATTTTTACCTTTTGTTTTTAATACCTTTGAAATTTAAATATGTTTTAGGTTATGACAGAAGTTAAAAGGAAGTTTGAAATATGACCAGTTTTTGGCTTACATCAATACAGCTTGAATTTAAGAATAACAGAGAGACCTACAGAATACTTGGAAATTTTCCCAATACTTCCAAAACTCTAAAAACAAAAGATTAAAAAATAAAGAGAAACAGAGAAAAACCATGACATAAAACTGAAAGGTGTGAATTTGAAGATGATACGACAATCTAATTTAACAAATAGACTTTTGGTTCATTATAATTTGAACCGAAGTGAATACGTTTCACTTGTTACTGATATATGGTTAAAAAGACAAAGGTACGTAAATATCAGTGAATCACTAGATATCATTTAAATTATATTTGAGGTCAAATTACACGTTAGAAATTCTTATCACTACCACCACCTTCATCATCATCATCATCTATGGGTTGCGCAGATCCCACTGTGTCTCCCTATCAGTTGTAGTCACTCTGGTACACTCATCATCATCATCATCATCATCATCATCGTTTAACGTCTGCTTTCCATAGCCATGCCTACAAGAGTCAAGGCTACTGTCCTCTCCTTCCCAGTCTAAATTTTGTAAATTGCTTCATTTTCAATACACCATCTCACATGGTGTGCTGAACACTGAAATTGTAAAATGATCATAGTGCTTGAAAAGACATATCAAGTTAAGGTTGCCCTTGCATACAGGCTCGCCCCCTGCAACTCTCTCCAGCTGAGCATCCCTAATCTTGTGGGCTTGTAGGTGCTGGTGCCACATAAAAAGCACCCGTGCCAGTGCTGCATAAAAGCATCCAGTACGCTCTGTAAAGCGGTTGGCCTTAGGAAGGGCATCAAACTGTAGAAACCATGCCAAAACAGACATAGAGCCTGAACAGCCCTTCAGCTGGATCAGTTCCTGTCAAACCGTCCAACCCATGCCATCATGGAAAATGGATGTTAAATGATGCTGATAAAATATCAATTTCTTTTGATAACACTTTTTAGCACATTTATGCCTTTCCAAAGACCATCAGCTGTGTAAATGAAATAAAATATCTATATATAGGTGCTGGCATGTTATGTAGTAAAGAAGCTTGCTTTGCAACTATGTGGCTTCAAGTTCAGTCCCATTGCATGACACCTTGAGCAAGTATCTTCTTACTATAGCTCTGGGCCAACCAATGCTTTGTGAATGAATTTCATAGAAGAGAACTGCAAGGAAGCCTGTCATATATAGTGTGTGTGCACACCTTTGTGTTTCCACCACTTGACAACTGGTGTTGGTTTGTTAATGTCTCTGTAACTTAGAATAAATACCAGGCTTAAAAAGTAAGCACTGAAGTCAATTTGTTCGATGAACCCTTGTCCACGGAGGCAATGACTGAGACCGTTGGCATTATATTGTTGTGCTTGAGAAGAAGACCCATCAAGCCAAGTAAAATTGCAGTCATGGCAGATACCTATGTCACACAAATGGCACATAAAAGCACCTTTCAAGCATTGAGCCTCATGGAAGCACAGACCGAAACCATTTGGCATTATGCTGGGCTTTGAGTGTTGGACCACATGAAAGCACAGACCGAAACCATTTGGCATTATGCTGTGCTTGAGAAGACACATCAAGCCAAGTAAAACCACACTTGTGGCAGATACCAGTGTTGAGCAAATGGCACCTCTGCCGGTAACATGTAAAAACACCCATTACATTCTCGGAGTGGTTAGCATTAGGAAGGGCATCCAACCATAGAAACCATGCCAAAACAAACTGGAGTCTGGTGCAGCCTTCCAGCTTGCTAGCCCTGGTCAAACCATCCAACCCATGCCAGCATGGACAACAGACGTTAAATGATTATGATGAAGACTTCAAAAAATAATTTCATTAAAGAAAACATTTTTGTTTTGTTTGTTTTCTTTTAGTTCTTAACCATTATTATTTAATACCAAGCATTGTTGACATAGTGTTTACATATCTTTAGAGCTGCGGATTGTCCTGCTTCTGATAAGCATTGAAATATGAAATAACAACTGAACCTATTGTTAGCCACCTTAATACAGGCAGAGAAAATTACGTGTTTTGTACTGAAGCAAAATACAGCCTTTTTATCTTCTTACATGTTTCAGTTATTAAACTACATCCACGCTTTGAAGGATTTTAGTCAAACAGATCAGACCCAGTACTTAAATGTTTTTTGTTGTTGTTGTTAAACAGGAAATTGACCATGTGGAGGACAGGAAATGGAGCATGTGGCGATTAGAAATTGGCTGGATTGTTGGTAGGGAGATGTAGGAAGGGGCAGCATGCGCAAGTATATAGTTCTATATGTGGGTGTGTAGACGCAATGATATGATATGATTTTGCGTGCATGTGTGTATTGATGCAAGTGTACACATCTGTACATGGGCATGCATGTCTACACACACACGCTTGGACAAACATGCACATGCATACGCACACATACATGCATACACACACATATTCATTCATATGTACATATGTATATTTGCATACATGTATGCATGCATACCAGTGTGTGCACGCACATGTGCATTCACATGCATGTGTGTGCACATGCACAAAACAAGCATTGAGGATTGGCAAGCATTGGGGATTGGGGGTTGGTAAACATTGAGGATTGATAAATGGCAGTCCTGCTCATGGAGTTGGTTGGTGTGTTTGACCTTGGTGCAGGTGGTGCAGAGTACCAGCTGGTGCTAAGGTTATGTTGGTGGAAACTTCTAGGTTAAAAGTGGGGTTATACCATATAATTTTTCCTTCTTATAATCCTTTTGGGGTGGGGAAAGGGTGTTTAGAGGTCGTCCACATATGTGAGCTTCTCAGTAAACCCGCTCCTCGCCAAAGCATCTATTGGCTGAGAGATTAGATAATCATTTACTAATGCCTGGAACCAAGTTTCTAATTACAGTGGAGGGATGGTTTGAGCTCTTGTATATGTATACTGTATCCTTGTTAGGCTTCCTGTATGGGTAATACTTTCCTGTACTGAGGTCTAAGGTTACATCCAAGAAATCATCTATAGTCAAGACAGGCTGAACTCCTTAAATATTTTTATCAAGTCCTTCCTGAACCTATCCATGGTGTGGCTGTTCATATGGTTTGAGATAGCCAGGCCATCATCCTTATAGAGGGCTAACTTTTGTGGGTGGGTATGTCTCTTGAAAGTATCCAAAATGTATAACCTGACGAGGTCAGCGATTTCAGCCCTGTCAAAGCTCCCCATAGAGACGTTTAACAATGCATCACCTTCTTTTTTCACTCAGAAGGAACTGTCATGGGCCAGAATTGATTTTCTAGCATTCATGATAATGCTGATGTCAAGATCACTAATTCTGGTGTATTGCTCAGCAAAAGTTAGGGCCTTCAGAAGGAGGGGCTTAGATACACACACACACACATATAAATTCATATTTATATATATATATATATATATATATGATGATGATGACGATGAGCTTTCATTCGTAAAAACCCTGCCAAAACAAACAGTAAAGCCCGATGCAGTCTTCTGCCTCACTAGCCCCTGTCAACCCTTCCAACCCATCCCAACATGGAAAGCACATTAAATGATGATGGGCTTCCATACCATTTCTGTCTTCCAATTTTACTGATAAGGCATTGGTTGGTCCAGGGCTATAGTAGTAGACACTTGCCCAAGGATTGAACCTGAAACCATGTGGTTGCAAAGCAAGCATCTTAACTACACAGCCATGCCTACACCAAATCTGGCAATATTTGTCATAAGGTTTAAACTCATTACAAAAAGATTCAGCTGTAACTTTACAACCATTGTATTGTATTGTATTTCACTTATTTTCCTGAAGTTTTGTCTCATTTTAAATTCAGATTCTGCATTTTATCTTAATGTATTTTTTTTCCACAGGTCACGTGATGCAATCTGGTCGTTCCTTTGTGTAGTTTTCTTATTGGTGCTAATGATGTGGGGTGTATGGTATTATGGCCTTTGCAATCGTAAATCAAAAAGAAATGCCCACAACTTTGAAGACACATGTCATTATACCACAGTCAACAGTAAGGTTTCTTTTGATATTCTCTTTATTTTTTTTACTCATCATATAGAACAAACAAAAAAAATAAATATATATAGGTGCAGAAGTGGCTGTGTGATAAGTAGCTTGCTTACCAACCACATGGTTCTGGGTTCAGTCCCACTGCGTGGCACCTTGGGCAAGTATCTTCTACTATAGCCTTGGGCTGACCAAAGCCTTGTGAGTGGATTTGGTAGACGGAAACTGAAAGAAGCTGTCGTATATATGTATATATATATATATATATGTGTGTTTGTGTTTGTTCCCCCACCATCGCTTGACAACCGATACTGGTGTGTTTACGTCCCCGTAACTTAGTGGTTCAGCAAAAGTACTAGGCTTCCAAAGAATAAGTCCTGGGGGCGATTTGCTCGACTAAAGGCGGTGCTCCAGCATGGCTGCAGTCAAATGACTGAAACAAGTAAAAAAGAGTTAAAGAGAGTATAGGAAAAACACTATCGCAAAATGATAATAATAATAATAGTTTCAAATTTTGGCACAAGGCCAGAAGTTTTGAGGTGGGGAGTCAATTACATTGATTCCAGTGTTCAACAGGTACTTATTTTATTGACTCCAAAAGGATGAAAGGCAATGTTGACCACCACTAAACAATTTGCTTGGCATGCTAATGATTCTGCTAGCTCACCACTTAAAGAATGATAATAATAATAATACTTTCTACTGAAGGCACAAGGCCTGAAATTTGGTAGGAGGGGACTAGTCAATTACCTCAACATCAGTGTTTCACTGGTACTTAATTTATCGACCCCCAAAAGGATGAAAGGCAGAGTTGACCTCAGTGGAATTTGGACTCAGAATGTAAAAACAAATAAAATGCCACTCAGCATTTTGCCTGGTCTGCTAACAATTCTGCCAGCTTGCCACCTTAATAATAATAATAATAATAATAATAATAATAATCATCATCATCATCGTTTAATGTCCACTTTCCATGCTGGCATGGGTTAGATGGTTTAACTGAAAACTGGTAAGCCAGAGAGCTACACCAGGTTCCCGTCTGAATTTGGTTTTGTTTCTGCAACCTAATGCCCTTCCCAACACCAACCACTCCAAGAATGTAGTGGATGCTTTTATGTGTCATTGATGTGACACCAGCATTGGTCACGACTACAATCTCACTTGGCTTGACAGGTCTACACAAGCATGGTATATTGCCGAAGATCTTGGTCACCTGTCACTATCTCCACAAAGCCCAATGCTCGAATGGTGCTTTTTACAATAATTTTAAATTTTGGCACAAGGCTAGCAACTTCGAGTGAGGGGTAATTTGATTACATTGACCCCAGTGCTCAACTGGTACTTATTTTATTGACCCTGAAAGGCTGCGTTTGAACTCAGAATGTAAAGTCTGAAGAAATATCACTAAGCATTTTGTGCCGCTCAGTAATGATTCTGCCAGCTCGCTGCCTTAATAATAATAATAATAATGATGATGATGATGATGATGATGATAATTTTTTTATCTGATCACAGTGTATTTAATATATAATTCACAACCAATGATATAACAAACATCAGTAACAAACATAACATTGTATGTTTTTCTCAATTATTGGTCATGTGATATGTTGTATGTTCTTTATATGTTGTCACATGATTTGATCTGTCATCTGTGATTGAATGGTTGAGAAGACTTTGATTGGCCTGGGGCTTTAGTAGAAGACATGCCCTTGGTGCCTTACAGGGGGACTGAAGAGAAACTATGAGGCTGAAAAACAAACTTCTAAATCACACAGCCAATATATACTTTTTTACTTCATTATTTGCAAACATAAATCACAATTTTATATTTTGGTTGTTTAACATGTAAGATTTAGTAAATTGAAATTAAAATTGAGAAAATAAATAATTAAACTTTCTTTTTATCCCTCTCTTCATTTTTGTTTGCTCCCTGACAGAAGTCATCCAAGCCAAAGCCAAATTTCTTCCTATGTTTCAAAAGAAGGAGAAACAACATGTAGAAGTAACTACCGACAATTCTTCATCTGCCGAAACTGATTATGAAGACATTGATGGAAGTCAGAACTGCTTAACATCTAACAAAAGAAAAAAAAAGATGTCAAAAACATTCCATAAGAAATTTAATATTTAGTGTTAAACGAACTAAAAGTAATAGAATATTTTCCGTATATTTAATAAAACTACATCTACAAGACCATCATACTGTTTATTAGAACTATGTAAGCAAATATCTTCCAGTTTTTACTTATTAGTTATGTGTACTTTGGTATCTAGACACTGAATTATATTTGAAATGAAGAACATACTCCATTAAATGAGGTACCAAAATTACTGTCGAGAAATTTGTAGAAATATACTTGTGAATAATAAATATATATTTTCAATGTAAATTAAATTAAAACTTACCTTTTTTAAGAATAAAAAACATGAAGATGTTACTTTACTATGAAAAAGGTAAAGTGTTAAAACTGTAAAATATTCTTTTGTATAAATATATTACAATTAAATTTGTAAATATTTTCTGTTATTTTTAAAGTAATTCTGTCATACACACACACACGTATATATAAATAAATATATATACATATATATGTGTGTGTGTGTGTAATAATATGAGAGGTTTTGGTATCCAGAAGACCCAAAAGGCAAGTAATGCTATGTAAGTATTACAGAAAGAAAAAAAGAACAACGTAAAAAACTTACTGCATAAACATTGATTTTCTTTGTCAGTAGTTTTGAAAAAAAAAAACATTAACAACACTGAATATTCCATTCAAAATGTTTTCCCTGGAATGCTTGAATAATCATATTTACAATTCAACAACTAAGAACATTTTTTTTGTAGAATTTTATTTCCACTGTTACAAATTTTCAAAATAACTTCTGTATTATATATACTTATATATTTTTATATATAATTATTGACAGCTTCTTGGCAATAATGATTGTACAATCAAAAGCTTTTAGACTATACAAAATCTGAATTTATTGTAAAACTAGAGGGTGGGATGGTAGTTCCAGATCGGAGAAAAAAATAAATAGCAAATTTATTATTTCACTCTATTTTTCACACACTTGAAAAATATTTTCATGTTTGATATTTTAAAAAAACAATCTTATCACAAATTTTTCTGATCAATTTATATAACTCTTAACCCATGAAATGTGAAGTAAAGAACAAATTAATTGAGCAAAGGCAGATTTAAAAATACCACACCTATTCACCATATTTTTTTTATCTACAGAACACAATAAACTTTCGAAGGTAAAATTAAGAAACAGAAGATTTTTTTATCTCAAGTATGTTCTCAAACATTTCGCAATTACAAAGAAACCAATAAATTACACTTGGCAATAAAAATAATAGCTTTTGACAGATATTTAATGCTAGTTACAAAAAGGAAAATTGGTTTGTGACAAATGTACTTCTAATGTCTTATATATTACTTATTTTTTTGCAATAATATATTCATATTTGAAGCAGCTGAATTAAAATATCAGTATTGTTTGAAAATATTTGAGAACTTCACTAACGTTAAAATATATTTCACTAAAAAAAAATGTCTAAACAAATATCAGTTGACTTTTTTTTACTTTGAAATTAGAGATTGATAAAATTAGATTCACAGTGTCTGTTGTTATAACCAACATAGTATAACCTTGTATACTATATTTGTATATATTAAATGTGTCTGTATTAGTTTTAACTGCAGACATTAAGTAGATTATAGAAGATAATAAAAAAAGAAGAAAGGAGTGCCACGAAGGGCTTGAACCAGATTTTCTTGTTAACGTAACGGTAAATAGGATCACATGTTCAGATTTAAAATAAACAAATTACAAAATTTTAAATAATTCATTAAAGCATTGTTATTAAAGAGTAATCTCCCTTGCAACAAGAGGGGAAATATTACACCTGTCAAGTATTAAAATAAATTTGAATGACTTTTCAACTCGTATTTTGAAAACGATAAACATTTTATTAAACTATTATTCATTAGGCAAGATGTTTTATGGAATGTGGCATATCAAAGTAACAGTAAAGGGAGGTAATAAGGAAATGGATCTACAGAAATTTTAATATATACATATTTCTCAATTAATCCAGTCAAAACATACCTCCACATAAAAATAATTATTAATGTAAAAGTTTCTAACTTCAACTGTTTACAATAATCTTTTCTTCTTTTGTCGTTTACTTGTTTCAGTCATTGAAACCTTCAAAGGTTTAGTCAAACAAATTGATACAAGAATTAATTTTTAAGTTTGGTGCTAATTCCATCAGTGTGCTGTTACAGGGATGTAAATAAACCAACACTGGTTGTCAAGCAGTGGTGGGGGAACGAATACAAACACACACACATATATGACATGCTTCCATGCAGTCTCTGTCTACTAAATCCACTCCCAATGCAATGGTTGGCCCAGAGATTTAGTAGAAGACATTTGCCCAAGGTGCAGTGAAGCAGGACTGAATCCAAAGGCAGGTCTTATCCGCACAGCCATGCCTGCAACTATAATAATAATAATACTTTATTTAAGGAGTACATGAACTGCAATTTTGGTGAACTAGAACTTATTTCATCAATCCAAAAAAAGAACAGGTACTTATTCCATCAACTCCAAAACGATGAAAGATAATTAATTCCTCAGCGGAATTTGAACTCAGTCTGTAAGAACGGACAAAATGCTGCTGAGCATTTCACCCAGCATGCTAACAATTCTGCCAGCTTTCCACCTTACTACTAATAATAATAATAATCCTTTCTACTATAGGCACAAGGCCTGAAAATTTGGGGGAGGGGGCTGGTCAATTACATTGACCTCAGTACTCAACTGGTACTTATTTTATCAACCCTGAAAGAATGAAAGGTAAAGTTGACCACAGCGGAGTTTGAACTCCTAACAAAATACTACTAAGCATTTCGTCCAACGTGCTAACAATTCTGCCAGCTTGCCATCTTACTACTACTACTACTACTACTAATAATAATAATAATAATCCTTTCTACTGAGAGGTGCAAGGCCTCAAATTTGGGGGTAGGGGAGTAGATGATTACATCAACCCCAATGTTTCACTGGTACTTAATAATATCGACCCCGAAAGGATGAAAGGCAGAGTCGACCATGGCGGAATTTGAACTCAGAACATAGTGATGGGCGAAATACCACTAAACATTTCGTCCAGCAGGCTAACGATTCTGCCAACTCACCACCTTACTAATAGTAATAATAATAACAATATA
>NC_142928.1:149306502-149366502 GCF_046866305.1 Octopus bimaculoides
AATTATTTCTGTGGTAAGTTTTGGAATGTAACACCCGCAATAGTTGAGGGATTACTGTATGGATTACTTGTGTGTGTGTGTGTGTGTGTGTGTGTGTGTGTGTGTGGTGTGTGGTGTGTGTGTGTGTATATATATATATATATATATATATATGTATGGTTATCCTCAGATCAGAGGCATAGATAGAATGCTTACAGCAAAGTACACTCTACTAAAAAGGCAGCCAAGATTCAGGCAGGGAACCTAAAGTGGACTACAGATTAAGTCTATCAATTTATATTAATATTAATCATTACATCATCATTTAACGTCCACCTTCCAGGCTAGCATGGGTGGGACGGTTTCACAAGAGTTGGCCAGGTAGAAGCCTGTATCAGATTTCTGTAGCAGTTTTGGCAGGATTTTTACAGCTGAATGCCCCTCCTAACACTAACCACTAGAGTGGTTGGTGTTAGGAACTAAATTTACAACTAAATGTAAATGTTTGAACACAAGAGAACAAGTATATATATATATGCATGGACCTATATTTATCTACTCATTAACATGTTTAGAGATGACCTACAAACCTAATAAACACCAAAATTATTTGGGCTAAATGAAAACTAGCTTTGAAAGTCTTTTCCCAGATACTTCTAAGTAAATTCAAAATGACTTATCTACATTGAATGCAGGCTAGACTTTTGAATTACAAAAGTGGAAAATACATTTACAAAATACTAAACTTTTTCTTTTCTAATTCTCTGATCAAAAATCAATATTTAAATTCTACATTACTTGGGAAATAGATTTTCTAAAACGAGAAATAAAATTAGAAAAAAATATAAATGTTTTCATTTCCCTCAAACTCAGTTTTGTTCACAAATTAGAACAGGCTAAAGAAATTTTTTTTTTTTTTTTACAACGATGGTGTTTTAAATGTAGTTTTCTCAAAAGACAAAAAAATTAAGGCTACAGGAGTAAATGAGAAATGGAGTTATTTTTCTAAAAAACATTTTATAAATACACACACACACACACACACACACACATAAATTCACACATACAGTGGGCACTGTAGGATATGTTCTTCATCAGCTTTTGTTTAGAAATCACTACAATTTTAATACATTTTGAGAGAACATTTTCTAGTGGCTCCAAACAAATTTTTGCAAACAGGGAATATTCAACTTCTTGTAGCACATTATAGTATGTTTTATTTTTAATACCTTTGTTTGAAGCTGAAGATTCACTCTAGCATTATTTCAATTTTTTCACTTTTGAGCATTTGCTTAGGCACAAAAGTGAGAACCTTGGAGTAGTGATAGAATGAATTATCAGCTTCAAACAAATAAATTTCATATATCGAGTCCTTTTTCTCCTGTGTAACCATCCAGAAATATATGTATATATTATGTATGTATGTGTCTACATATACACATTTATAATTACTATCATGCAAATAGTGTCATTCGTTTATAATTCTGTATGAAAATCTGTCTGGCAAATTGGATTGTCTATTTGAAAGACAAGGGGAAATATTATCTTTCTCAGAAACAGATGAGAGTTGGCAACAGGAAGAGCATCCACCCATAAAACATTCTGCCTCAGCAAGTGTTGTCTGACCAGTACAAGCATGGAATAGTGGATATTAAAATGATGATGATGATATATGTATATTTATATACCCAATAAGATTTGCATTTGAATGTCTAGTGTTGTTGTTTTCTCTTTATATACATCTATTTAGCTACATTCATTTAAAATGACTGGCTAGTTAGACTAATCAGTACGTATAAATATTTTACATAAATAGCAAGTCAGATGCTTACAACTTGGATAAAATGAAATGAAGATGTTACTTATTATTTCAGTAACATAGCTCAAGAGCTGCAGTAATTTCATTTCTCTTCTAAATGATATGAAAATATTCAGTCAGGAGTATGAGTTGATTAATAAGCTCTCGTTGAGTAGACTTTAATAGAAAAAGATGATTAATGAAACCTATAGGAGTGACTGGGAAGAAGTTAGTGTTACTTTTTTCATGCAGAGAACATTAAATATGCTTACTAGAAATAATTACACAGTGAGATATATATATATATATTTTAACATCATCATCGTTTAATGTCTTTTTTCATGCTGGCATGGGTTGGATGGTTTGACTGAGATCTGGAGAGCCAGTGGCTGCACCAAGCTCCAATCTGATCTGGCAGTGTTTCTACAGCTGGATGCCCTTCCTGACGCCATCCACTCTGAGAGTGTTGTGGATGCTTTTTACGTGCCACTGGCACAGGAGCCAGTCAGGTGGGCCAGGCATCAATCACGTTTGGATAGTGCTTTTTATGGGCCACTGGCATGGGAGTCAGTCAGAGGGTACTGGCATCAGCCACGTTTGGATGGTGTGTTTTACATGCCACTGGCATGAGAGTTAGTCAGGGAGAACTAGCATTGGTCATGTTCAGATGGTGCTTTTTACATGCCACCAGCATGGGAGCCAGTCAGGGGGCAGCTATGATATTGGTTTTACTTGACTCAACAGGTCTTCTCAAGTATATCATATCACCTCATGCATCAGGGGTACTCTTAACTGGGCCAGACATGTGTAGTTGCGATCTCACTTTAGTTGCCAGGTCTTCTCAATCACAGCATATCTCCAAAGGTCTAGGTCGCCTGTCATTGCCTCTGTGAGGCCCAATATTCAAAGGTCATGCTTCACCACCTCATCCCATGTCTCTCTGGGTCTACCTCTTCCACAGATTCCTTCCAGTTAGGGAGTGGCACTTTTTCACACAGCTGTCCTCATCTATACGTAACACACGACCATACCAGTGCAGTCATCTCTCTTGCACACTACATTTGATGCTTCTTATGCCCAACTTTTCTCTCAGGGTGCTTACACTCTGTCTTGTATGCACACTGACATTACACATTCAGCGGAGAATACTTGCTTCATTTCTTTCAAGCCTACGCATGTCCTCAGCAGTCATGGCTCATGTTTGACTGCTGTGTAGCATGGCAGTTTGCACACATGCATCATACAGTCTACCTTTGATCCTGAGCGAGAGGCCCTTAGATGCCAGCAGAGGTAGGAGCTTCCTGAACTTTGCCCAGGCTATTCTTATTCTAGCCACTACAACCACCCCCACTACAGACTTGGTCGCCTAGGTAGCGGAAGCTAGTAACTACCTGTAGTTTTTCCCCCTGACATGTGATGGAATCTGTTTTCTGTACATCTTCAGTGTTTATTGCCCCAGTGCATCTGCCATACACAAAAACTATTTTCCCGGTTAACCTTCCTTTGATATTGCTGCACCTTTTATGTGTCTATAGCTTACACCATATCGAGTTTCTACCCATGCCTGTTCTACAGATTGAGCAAGGCTATCTACCTGAAGGGGATTGTGGTTTGACAGCCTTCCTACTTACTAAGACTTTGGTTTTTGCTAGGTTGTGTGTGTGTGTATGTGTGTGTATATATATATGTATATATGCATACATATATCCAAATTGAGGGAGTGGAACAGGCAAAATCCAGGCTACATATGTTTCCTTGCTAGCAAATCCTCTGATACAATAATTACTCAACAAGGGGTACTCAGCCAGGCTGAAGATAGCTTAACTATATGAAGGTTACATTGTCGTTTGGGAATCCCAAGTTACAACATTTAACGTCAAGTTATTGTTCCTGAATGTTGTTTTTATATACCTACCACAGACTGCTTGAAGCTTACAAACTTTCTATGCTCAGATCCTCAGATCTTACAATTGCACATATACACGCACATATATATATATATATATATATATATATATATATATATATATATTAGTTATTAGTTAATGACTAATAATTTTATTTTTCTTGTAAGTGGGAGAAAGAACTCTGGATATATTTTGGTTTTATTCTGATCTCATCAGATATGCATAGCATTCAAAATCAAACCCAGAACATTAGTCTAAATAAAATATTTCTATAGCTACAGTTTTGTAAATAAAGAAATGAATGAGTGGATAAAGCATAGAGATTTATATCACATTGAGAATTTTATGGGTAAGACATTTTTTCTATGTGTCAGTCTATTTAACTAAGAAATAAGTACCAGACATTTGTAGGAAAGTCAACTTAGATAAATAAGCATTCTATCCAATGAAATAATCATCTCAGCTGCTAAACAATCAGATAAGCACCAACCTGATATTTCTATGTGATTCATGGCTATTGGCCAATGCAGGCTTGTTACTTGTTTCCTTAGATTTACTTCAATATTTTCTAGTATATAATACTTCACACAATATTCAGATTTGAGGAGAAAATTTAGTAGCAACTGAGAAAGCATCTACATAGCCTAGCGTTCCTGCCATGATCTTTCCATTTTTCCGCACCCAAATTGTAAAACCTGGATTACACTTAATATGCCTTTTTTAAGACAGTAGAGAGATCTGGTTGCTATTTCTAGCATATCAAGAGACCACAAAGAAGATCCTTCATTCACTTGTAGTGGTAATAGTATATACAAGAACACCACCAATTTTCTAGTATTTTTGGTTTCAAAGCCTTCAATGATTAACCACTTGCTGGACCATCCACGGTCTCATAAGAATAAATTGTCAACTGTAACTCACTAATTATATCACACAACTTACAAACTGAAACACCATGGTCCATTTTCTTTAAAAAGTTCTGCTTAAAAGTTGATATAGATTAGTGTTTATTTTTGACACTACCACTGATGCTCTCAGTTCTCTTACCTGTAGTAGCCATAGCTAAGCTAAATAAGCAGAGCATCTCTCAAAATTTTGGCATCACTAATAACAAGTGCAGTGTAAGTAATGTGTGTAAACACGTGGTATACACAACACTACCTAACATCCTGCAGTGAACTAGACTAGTGGTCATGAGAATATCAAGTCCCCACCTTGTAATTTTTCCAGATTAAAGGAAGTGCCAGACCATCAGTTGCTGTAAAATCAGTAGTGTACCTATATAGGTCTCTTTAGCAGCTCTTGCAATATATTCTTATGGAGTTACTTTAGTAGTAGAAATATTGGAGCAAATACCTAATGGCTCTTTATGATATGAATTCAAATCCTACCATAGTTAACTGACTGCCTTTCATATTTTTCTCGGGACTGACAAAATAAGTGATAGTCTAGTACTGGGGTTGAGTTAATGGATTGTGGCTTTGCTCATCTCAGTATTGTAGTCTTGAGAGTACTTGGTGACCTCACCAGTGCTGGTACCATGAAAAAGCACCCAGTATACCCTGAAGTGGTTGGCATAAGGAAGCACATCCAACTGTAGTAACCATGCCAAAGCAGAAATTGGAGCTCAGCACAGCCCTCTGGTTCATCAATTCACACCAAACTGTCCAGCCCATACCAGCATAAGAAAAGGGACATTAAATGATGATAATAATGATAACTAAAATTATGAGAGTGGTGAATTGGCAGAACCATTAGATTGTCAGACAAAATGCTTTGCAGTATTTGTTCTGGCTCCATGCATTCTGAGTTCAAATCCAGCTGGGATCAACTTTGCTTTTCATCCTTTTGCAGTCAATCGAAGCCAAGTACAACAGTAGATGGTAATGACTAAACCTCTCCCCTAAATTTCTAACCTTGCACCTATGTTAGAAAAGGCTGTGAATTGGCAGAACTGTTAGAGCACCAGTCAAAATGCCTTGTGATATTTGTTCTAGTCTCCTATGTCCTGGATTCAAATCTCACCAAAGCCAACTTTGCATTTTATCACTTTGGAGGTCAATACAATAAAGTACCAGTCAAATATTGGGAGTGGTGGCATGAATTAACACCACTCAAAAATTACTGGCATTGTGTTTAAATAAAAAACCATTATATTTGTTGTCTAGGGAGAGTCACTGTGTCAATATCAATAACACACAGACACTGGTTCAATTCCACTCCTTTATTATTTTTGTTATTTTTACAGTTGTGTTAGGAAAAGAAAAGTAACAATATTTTAACCTATATAGGTGGAGTTCTATAAAGTTATGAACATTCTTAAAAGAATTAACATTAGCGCATTTTTCGGTATACAAGCTTAATTTTTCAGACCAAAATTTACAGCAAAACAATATAGGTTGACCTATATACCAAAGCAACCGTAGAACCAAAGATTCCATGTGAAATGCAGCAGGATTTGGAAAGAGTGACACTGTTTGAATGTTTATGCTACATGTTTACATGATACACTACATTGACTTGTATGCCAGAAAATATGACATACAGTTTATTGATTTGGAAGTGAGCTCCAATGTTGACTAGGTGAACTATCAAGACTCATAAATAGCTCAATGCTATCACAAGATACAGAGAAATATGATCAGTCACCATCGTTTTTTTTTTTTTGTTAACGTGTATCAGAAGCTTGTCACCATATTAGGTCCATGTGTACCACTACACTAATTTCCCAGCTGTAATTGTATCGAGTGAGTGGTGACATCATGTTTACAAAAAAATATGTAAACTGATCAAACATTTCACAGCTGGATGTTCTCCATACTGTATACTAAAGTATGTTGAGAGGAAGATATGTGAATTATTGCAACACAATTAATATAACTGACGGTAATTACACACACACACAGGCACACAGAGTAGATGTTATACAGTAGGGATTTAATCTGAAACTATATGGTTGCATAGAACTCGATGACACAGTTGTACCTATATATGTGTGTGTGTATATATATATATATATATATATATATATATATATATATATATATATGTGCATTCATTTAATGTCTGTTTTTCAAGTAAAGCATTTTCTACATCCAGATACCCTTCCTGTCACCAATCCACACCTGTTTCTGAGCGAGGTAATATTTTCCTCATAGCTAGGCGTTTCTCATAGAAAACTGGAATTAAACAACCTTACTTGTAGGATAACGGTGCTCATTTACAACCATCTAGACAGGGACACACACAACAAGCTTCTTTCAGTTTCTGCCTCCCCAATCTACTAACAAGTCTTTGGTTGGCCCACAGCTACAGTGGAAGACATTTGGCCAAGGTGCCACACAGTTGGACTGAACCTAAGACCACATGATTGGGAACCAAACCTGTGCCTACACATGTGCACGCACGCACATGCACACACAGGCTCACTACCATGCTTCTGCCTATAACCAATAGATCTTATGATTCTAAGTCTCCATTTATTTCAGTCGTTGCTTAGCCTCATGTCAATCAAGGCCCTATTATTGAATACTTTCCCATTGTGATCATACTGTTCTGTCTTAGACAACAATTTCTGTCAAACTGTTATTAGCTATATTAATTTGATGGTTGTTTTTCTTTGAAGACTGATCTGGAATATAGAAAAAGTTGAAGGTAATATACTGCCCACTAAAACCTATTGGAAGGAGTTAATAGCAGAAACCGAAATAAGAAATATGAAAATATAGAGAAAAAAACAAATAGATTGGAAGTTATAGAGAAAAGATGACAGGAGAAACAAAAATATATAAGATAAAGCTATATAATTAAAATAAAATAGTACTAAAATAAGACAAAAGAAAGTTGACTATATAACCTAAGATCTTGTATAAACAACACGGAGGCTCCTCACAATATTATTTCATCAAACTTCTGACAACAAAATTTCCTAGTAATCAACAAACACTTCATTTCATGTCTTTTGTAATTTTTGCACACATTTCAAGATAACCCACTGTGAAATATAATGATTAGATTCCAACTTGTAGTAGCAGCAGTAATACTAGTAGTAGTAGAAAGCACTGATTCTCATCAATTTTACCTAAATAACAAAGTTTCTTTACTAAAGGTAATGTAAATGAAAAAAAAAAATCCTGTTTTATGTTAGCATACATGCACATTCACTTACATCTTATTTACAGTTTACATTATATAAAATGTCCAGAATATAAGATGACTAATAGTAAATATTTCCCTGCAGCACAGTTGATACCAATTAAAGTAGCAAATAGCAACCTTAACTACAATGATAGTATGATGGAAAAATTACCAACAGCAAAGTGAGTGTGTGTGTGTGTTTGCAACCATATGCAAAACATTGAGATATATCATTAAGCTGTTCCCTCAAGTGTTATCAAAACATACTCTAGTGTCCTACCTTTACATAGCAGTCTATTGCCTATGAAGAATGCCTGATGTGGAAATAAAATATCCATACCAAATTAAGCAACATAAATTCATTGCTACATCAAACCAAATATTCCAACAAAATGCCCAAAGTATTTTGGTGATACTCAAAAGAAATACTGTAGAAGGTGGGGAGTTGATTCAATCAATTTTAAAAATTAATTAAAAATGAAAAGTGAAAAATAATAAATAAATTTTTTTAAAATTCTAATTCTAGTAGTTTTGAATTAATGATTGTCTAGGGATTTTTGGTCTAGTTAATTTATATGAAAATATCAAAATGTAATAAAATATATTTTATTTAACTGTTAGTTTTAACAGGTACAAAATACATAAAAGTTGAAAGAAAATTTTATTTTAAAAAAGCAATTTGCTTAATTCAAACAAGAATATTCCTTTTTTAAAAACAAAACTAAGAAATAAATTCTGCCAAGCAAAGAAAATAATGTAAAATGGATTTAAAAAATAGATACATTTAACAAAAGTGATAGTTATACTAGTTATTTAACAACCAAATTTAAATGCCCAAGTTTTCTCTGAAAAAGAAAGTAAAAATAAAAAATATTAATATTCATAGATTTCGAAATCAAATCCATAAGAGACATAAGATGTGTATGGAATTTCTATTGTCTATATCCATATAAAGACCAGGACACTTCACTCTAGGCAAACAACCAAGTTGAATGAACCACTTGCATAATATCAAAACTGCAAAGTTCAATGGAGTCCCTTTTTCAATTATCAGAGTAGTTATCTAACATATTGAATCAACATGGAAATGCTGAGAAAATATTACAAGAATACAAATAAAATATCTTCTTGATAATTTAGTGACAAAAAAAAAATTTTGAAATTTTTTTTTTTTTTTTCCAATGGTGAATTATAAAAAAAAAATGCTTGAAATTCAGCAATTTGACAATATCTGAAGAGAAACTCATTTTAGTTTTCTAACTACATTCATTATATTAAACCATCTGAAAACTATTCTTTTACAGCCAATTCATTATTTTTTCTACTTAATAATTTTGATACTAATCTACAATGAAGCTGCCTTTGGTTCTATAATACAAATTCCCCATTTACAGTGATTCAAAACCTTCCATAAAAATTTCCTGCTAATTTATATTCAAAACATAAGCTTAATAATCACAAAATCATATTAATAAATCCTTCGCTATTTTCAAAATTGATTGAAACAAAAGCCGTATATTTCAATATAAATATCACAACGAAAGGGTTAAAAACAACTTTTCCCCTGATTCAAGTGCTATATCAATGTAGCTAATAGAAATAGTATTGTTTGCTTATTCCAGACAAGTTTAATTATTTAAAGTGCCAGTCTGAAATAAAGTGTCGCTGTTTGTTTTAAAATGTTTGTTTGAAAACCTCATCAATTTCAAATTCTATTGATTTGATTACTTTCCATCTTATTCACATGGGCAGTAAACAGTGGATATGGAATGAGTTTGAGTAACATTAAAATAACAGTGCTGGCCTTACTTCAGATCTTGTGTTAGAGAGGAAATTGTACAAAATTTACAATTTAATGGTCACAACAAATAAATAAATTTAATTATTTTTTCCTCTTTAAAGTTCTGAGAAACCAATATATATCTTTAAAATCAAATCACTTCACAAAAAATAGATTTGGTTTGAGAGGCAGTAAATATTCAATTCATTAAAATAACCCTTAAATACAGATCAGTGCAGTAAATCAGCGACTAAAATCTCTAAAAGTACTAAAACTTCAAAATTATGACCAAACCACTTATGGATTAGGTAAGTCTATGGGAATGGTTCATCTTCACTTCTCATAAAAGTGAAAGTAGACAATTCCATTTGATAAAATGAAACAAATCCAGGGAAATTAGTAAACTTCTACATTAAAAAATAATTTATGCAAAAACTTTACAAAGTGAAATTAATTTTGCCACAAAGAAGGTGGGAAAAAAAAATCAAGTGTTTACTGATATAAAATATTAATATTGTTATGAGTAAACATTGCATCTTCCTCTGACAAAAGAACCTTAAACAATGCTTTTTCCTTACAGTAGAAAAAAGAACAAAAATTTCTCATTGCAAAATGCTTTTGTTAGTTTTTCCATGAAGCCTCATCTTCATATCAAATAACTTCATCTATTTCCAGAAAGCCATATGCTTCCAACTTGTATCATTTTTTCATGTCTACACCAATACAGTTAGTTATCTGCCTTGGATGTACAAACCAACATTTCTAATTTCCATTACTTTTGAACTTACATTTGCCTTTAGTTGGTCTTTCAATATCACACCACACAACAAAAGATGAATGATTTCATACCCTCACATTCCATGTTTAGATTTAGTATTGAACTTTCATTCTGTTGCAATCATTTGGACTAAGTCCTTCTGGTTCCCTGCCTGTGTACATTGACTATTTTGGCATATACAATCCTTGATACTATCTGGTTATGATTAGACTTGGCATCAACTCTACTGATCTTATGGGTCTGGGAGGTTCTGCAGAGTTCATGGACTAGACCCTTTCTCCTTTGCTTAACTGCAGAAAAAACAAAAAACAAACAAAAAAAAACAAAACCTGATATGCAGTTTGCAACCTAACTACCATTCAAAGAGATTTTAAAAAAATTCCTAACATTTGCATCAAATTAAATTTTATGATGCCAGTTAAATATTATGCTGCTCCTCCAGCTAAAGTAACAGATGCTTTGATTCTGAATTAAAATATTGTATAAAAAAATGCTAATTGTTACTCTGAATGACAAAATATTTCTCTCTATGTAAAATATCTACTACTGCAATAAACGTAGAGTCCACTCAAAGCTTAAGAAGTATAAAACCAAATTCAATAGTAGTCACTATGGAGACTTTATTTGAAAACAGCTAACTTACCTTTAACAGGAAAGAGAAACACTCAAAATTCCAAAACAAATTATGCTTGGCAAAAACATGATTTAAAAAGAAAGATTTGAATGTTTTGTCAGAGAAGGTAAAGTATCAATAGAATCATCTTATCAGTTGCATGTCTAGAGTACAAGCATAAGAATGAGATGACTGGGTGCAACTGTTTTGATACTGATGATTCAGCAACTTATTGAACATTCAATTTGTTTCAGTGACAGTATATTCTTGGCTCTAGTGTTAAATGCACATGCACACACATGACACAGAAATATACACATACAGATAAACAAAGAGAGCATGAAAGACAGTGAGAAAGAGACATTACACATATATACAAACATAACTAGGTACTCACAGACAAAGAGAGAGAGGCAATGAAAGAAATATTAAAATGTATGATGTCAAATAAGTCAGCACTTTGAATCAGTGATGCCAAAATAGTTGTGCCAAAATGTCTTATACCCTACAGCCATGGATTGCAGAGATTTATAATGCAGCAGCCTTCTATGTCTTTATGAAATGGTTTTTTTTTTTGTAGAGTCCAATGTTTTAAAATTTGTTATTACTTTGGTTAGTGTGTCTACTAAAGATGCTTTATATAATTATATATATATTAGCAACGGAGGCAGTATTAATACAAAGAGGTAATATTTATCCCCACTTAAGCATAAATGTTCTGTTAAAACAAACTATACTGCAGTAGATACCATGAGAGAAACTCTCATATTGGCTTTTGGTGCAAAACACAGTCTTGTTTATATTGTTAGTGGGGGAATAAATCCTCACCACCTCTAGCGCTGAGACCAGCAGATCACAAGATGATTGAAATCACACGATCTAGTAGTCTCAGTACAAGAGGTAGCAAAGATTTATCCACCCCCCACCACTAGCAATACAAACAAGAGGGCATTTTGTACCAAGAATCAATATGGGAGGTTCTCTTACAGTAACTACCGCAGTATAGTTTGTTCTAACAGAACATCCACACTTATGTGGGGATAAATATTACCATTTTATATAGTTGACTCATGGTATGTTTTCACCCATCTTGCATACTTCATTCATAATGAATGTTTTATACAGACATTTCTCTAACATACCAATACTTTGTTAGTTCACCTGAACAGTTATATTAAGTCAATAGCATCACATGTGCACTTCCATCAGGCAATAATGAAATCAGATATGTTATAGATAAAAGAAAAGGAAATGCTCTCTTACAGATCAACACCAACACTACCTATGAACTGTGGTTTTTAACTTGACCAGCAGTAGCCCCCTTCAAATTGACAAGAAATTATTTCCTATCTTTTACCATTTTGGTGTAACCTTTCTTTACTTTGTTCAAGCACATCTATGGCCAAATCCAGGTGTAGCCATTGAAGAGCCCTGCTCTGATTTGCTCTATCATACCTACGGCAAATCAATCAACGGTCATCCTGTCATTATCGTTATTCATTACTTAGGTTCAGAGAAATGGCTTAATAGAAGTGAAGAACTTGTTTAGGTTAATTTATTTATATTAAATATTTTGTAAAATTTATCTTAAGATCAATGATAATTTTCCTCAAATTTCAAGAAATGTGGCCATCATCATCATCATTTAATGTTCGTTGCCTATGCTGGCATGGGTTGGATGGTTTGACGAGGGCTGGTATGCTGGAAGGCTGCACCAGACTCCAGTCTGATTTAGCATGGTTTTCTACGGCTGAATGCCCTTCCTCATGCCAACCACTCTGAGAGTGTAATGGGTGCTTTTACGTGCCAACAGTACAGGTGCCATTTGCATGACACCAGGATCTGCCACAACAGCGATTTTACTTGGCTCGATGGATGTCTCTGTGAGGTCCAACACTTGAAAGAAACTCAGCCACTTTGCCAATAAATATTTTATCAGATTAAAAAAATTAAACACCAATGATAAATAAAAGCTTAAAAATGTCATTAGTTTAAAACAACTCTCATGATTGTTTTCTTATTGAGGAAACTACTTGGACACAGAACTTATTAATGGATCTGAAGGAAGGAAGTATTATTTGGATTACATCATTAAAATGCAAAAATGCAGCTACATTTATTGTATGGTATATATACATGATATGGCTTACTCAAATTTAAAACTACAGATATATATATATATATATATATATATATATATATATATATACATACATACTACATACATACATGCATATATATTCACACACAAACATAAAAGTGTGTGTGTATGTGTATATATCAGTGTCAATAGTGAGCTTTTCCTTTCCTGTATTTCTTTCTGTCTTCAAGTGGAGAAGAGAAACCTTAAGCCTCAAACCATTTTCCACTTGTCTGTCAAAAATAATTAAGAAAGATAATGGACATAGGATACTAATGGTCTAACTAGCGACATATGAAAAACAAAAACTTGGGGAAGTTCATATGAGTAATGATGTTGAAATGTGTGTTTATGTAAGGAAGTTAGTGTTAATTAGGGGATTGAAAGAGGAAATTTGCAGCTGGCTAAAGGGATGTTTGAATCCAAATTAATAATGGAGCAGGTCAAATTAAGAACTGACATAGTACCCACTAAGTATTATATATATATATATATATTTATACACACGCACATATATATATGCATGTATATATATATATATATATATATATAAAGGCTAAGACACTAGCTCCACCTTCACTGAAGAAATAAATGACACACACAGGCAATGGTTTCACTAGGATATTTTTTTACCAAAAAATTTGTTTATGCAAAAAAAAAATTCAACACTAAATTTATTACCTAATTTTAATAATCAAGAATTGAGAAGTTTAGAGGCTAAACAATTAACTTTTGATATTAATACTATTTAACCAATGAAAACTACTATTTTTCATGTAATAATGATATTACAGTTCAAGATTTGAATTCAAATATGACTGCAAGCTATCTTGGAAGGTGTGTGTTAGAAATGTTAAATATTGTCATATTTACTTTCACGTCTCATGTATGGCTACTGAAAGATTATCTACGGTTATATTATGATTAAGGTTAGTACAACTAAAATTCACATCAGTAAATAAAATAATATAAATCAGAATAAATGACTGTAGAGGTGTAGGAAGCTTATAAGAAAGTATTGTGGATCATATATATATATATATATATATGATCCATGAATGAGTGGACAAACGAAAGAAATATATGTATATACAATCAACAGATGAAATTTAGAGATGCTCAATATAGAAAACAGTAGCACTCAAATGATTTGAGCTTCCCAGAAACAGCTGTCAGACCTGTAACACCATACCTTCTGCATTAATTTACTGTACCTTTGTACTCTGTATAAGCTTGCTCAGTTAATTTATAAATATCTATATATTCATTGTCTGAATATTTTCAGCCTTTGCTTTCTCTCTGTATACATGTATACATGTATGTATATTTTGTACATCTAACCCAAGCAGTTTTATTTATTTGCATCATTATCTCTCTCTCTCTCTCTCTCTCTCTCTCTCTCTCTCTCTGCCGTGCTTGAAAAGACACATCAAGCTAAGTAAAAGTGTGGTTGTCCTTGCAACCCTCTCCAGCTGAATATCTCTAATCTCACAGGCTTGTAGGTGCTGTGTAAAAGCAGCCAATAGACTCTATAAAGTGGTTGGCATTAAGAAGGGCATCCAGCTGTAGAAACCATGCCAAAAGAGACAGAGAGCCTGAACAGCCTTTCAGCAGGTCAGCTCCAGTCAAGCCGACCAATCCATGCCAGCATGAAAAATGGATGTTAAATGATGATGATGATGGTGATGATAAATGGAGATAATTTTTTTAGAAAATGTGCAAGGGTGAATCTCAACTGGAACAGTGGCTGACTTCAAGACATTGCATAAATAAAGTAAAAATGTATTTTGAAGAGCTTAAACATGTAATTTAAAGATTAAATAAACAAAGAATTCATCTTCAAAGTGGGCAACATCACAGGGATTATTAGAAAACAAATCTTTAGAAACATTATTTTTTAAACCTCAAATTTTTAATGGAAAATTCAAAATTTCAGTAAAAGTAATTCCTTGACAAATATGAAGTGGTAAAAAAATTTATCGTGTTAATTGCTCCTTTATAGAGACCTATTTAGTCTAAATGGAGCAGACTAAATAATTACACATGAATATTTGGGTTATATAAACAGAATTAAGTGCTACTGTTAGCAGATTTTTACTGTGGCATCATACTATGGTCATAGTATTAGAAAGAACTACAGAACTGTAAGAATAGTATATACACTTGCTTCTTTCATTTGTTCAAGATTTTTTTATCCTATGTTTTTTATTTGTTTAAGTAATTGGACTGTGGCCATGCTGGGGTACCACCTTGAAGAATTTTAAGTCAAATGAATTGATTCCAGTATTTAATTATAAGCCGAGTACTTCTATTGGTCTCTTTTGCCAAACTGCTAAGTTACAGGGACATAAACACACCAACATCAGTTATGAAGTAGTGGGAGGGAGGACAAACACAAAGACACACACACACACACACACATGACTTCTTTCAGTTTCCGTCAACCAAATCCACTCATAAGGCTTTCGTTGGCTCAAGGCTATAGAAGACACTTGCTCAAGGTGCCACACAATGGGATTGAACTGAGAACGATGTGGCTGAGAAGCAAGTTTCTTACCACACAGCCACACCTGCACCTATGACAAAAAAAAACTTCTCAAAAAAAAAAAACTTCTCAAAAATAATTAACCTATTTGAAGCATGTAGAAAAATAATTTTATTAATAAAATTATTTACTGGTTTTAAAAATCGAATTTCCAGGACATGCCACATTATTCATGGCTTTGAAAATCTTTCAAAAATAATGTCAATGAGAAAGAAAAAAAGAAAGATTAAGAGCTTAGATATTTCCAACCCCCCCCCCCCACCTCCACTTCTAATTAGCATATGTCGCACTACATAAGCACCCATGAAGTAGCAATTCCTTTGGCCAGTTTTCTGAGAGCTAATTAGATTTAGAGAAGTAAAATGTGACTCAGCCATGGTCCTTGAACCACTTGATGACCATTGTCCTTAATCTAGGCAAGTCCTGTTTATAAAAAAAAAAAATACTAAGCATTGTTTTTATTCATTTGATTTTTATTTATTTATCCTCAAAAAATTCTCAGGAAAAGTTGAATATTACTAAATTAATAGAAAGAAATCAATTCATCCAACTCAAATAGATACAAATATTTTTTTTCTTCTACTTTATTTAAATGCAGGCAAGGTTGTATGGTTAAGAAGCTTGTTTTGCAATCATGTGGTTCCAGGTTCAGTCCCATTGCATAGCACCTTGGGCAAGTGTCTTCTACTACAGCTCTAGGCTGGCCGATGCCTTGTGAGAGATGGAAGCAGTGTGGAAGTAAGCTGTGTGTGTGTGTGTGTGTCTGTCTGTGTCCCCTGTCACCGCTTGACAATGTTGCTTTATTTACATTACCAGATTTAAAAAAAAAAAAAAAAAAACGGGGTTGATTTGGTCAACTAAAACTCAAGGAGGTGCCCCAGCATGGCTATACTCCAACAACTGAAGCAAATAAAGAATAAGATATAAATAAAATATTAACTTTACATTATCTTTTAAAAAAATAATACCTCAGTGGAAAGTTTGATGTTTAAATGACTAAGTACTTGACCATTTTAAAGAGGAAACAAGTGTATTGTAACAAAAATAGTTGGATCTAGTTTATGGTGCATGGCTTTTCTATCTAACTAACATTAGCAGGAAATGGCTAGCAACTACCAATCAGAGTATATATTTAATCAACAACATTTAAGAAGCTGGCTAAAATTAGAAAAAAAAACACATATAAATCTAAATTATTATGACAACAAAACAAGCCACCTGAACATGTCTTGCCTTGTAAACTATAGCTCTAATAGAGGTTAATATATGTTAGCATCAAAGCAGTTACTTAAAGTTTGTTCATATTTGTAGTAATGACTTGTTCAGCTGCTTAAGTGATATATAATCAAATACTAGATCTTATCTTTTAAACAATTATTTTCCCATATTTCACTAGAGATATGTTTCAGCAGCTACAGCTGAAATACAACAATTAAAATTAACCATTATATGAACAGAAAATAATTGTTACTTATTTTTTTTTACCAAACTATAAGATGAAACAAAAAGTTCTTCATTTATAAATTAATAGATTTGTTTCTGCCACCGCCACCATTTGACAACAGGTGTTTGTTTATGTACTAATAATCTAGCAGTTCAGCAAAAGAGGCCTATAGAGTAAGTACCAGAGTTTTAAAAAAAACAAAAACATAAGGCGCAGGAGTGGCTGTGTGGTAAGTAGCTTGCTTACCAACCACATGGTTCCAGGTTCATTCCCACTGTGTGGCACCTTGGGCAAGTGTCTTCTACTATAGCCTCGGGCTGACCAAAGCCTTGTGAGTGGATTTGGTAGACGGAAACTGAAAGAAGCCTGTCGTATATATATGTGTGTATATATATATATATATATATAATATATATGTATGTGTGTGTATATGTCTGTGTTTGTCCCCCCAACATCGCTTGACAACCGATGCTGGTGTGTTTACGTCCCCGTAACCTTAGCGATTCGGCAAAAGAGACCGATAGAATAAGTACTAGGCTTACAAAGAATAAGTCCTGGGGTCGATTTGCTCGACTAAAGGCAGTGCTCCAGCATGGCCGCAGTCAAATGACTGAAACAAGTAAAAGAGAGAGTACTGGAGTAGATTTGTTTGATTAAAACTCTTCAAGATGGCACCCCAGCATGGCCACAGTCCAATGATTGAAACAAATAAATAGATAAAGGTATATGAAATCAAAACAGTTTTCCATCTCTAACCCTTTCATTACCATATTTCTGTTGAAGTACACTGCTTTTGTTTCTATTAATTTCACAAAGAAAGAAGAATTTCATCAAATAATTTCATCATTATTAAGTTAGTGTTTAGAACATAAATTAACATGGAATTTTAATGGAAGCTTTTAATTTAGATGACTTTTAAATTGGAAATTTGTATCAAAGGAGCAGGGGCAGTCTTGGCATCAAAAGGGTTAACAAAGAAATGTTAAAAACTACCCAAAAAGTGGTAAATCCCTCAAAAGCTTAAAACTTCTAAACAACTAGAACTCTAAGAAATCATCAAGACTCCAAACCCAAATACATGAAGAGTTGTAGAATGAAGTTCCTAACAGGTACAGGTAGGTCGTGTGGTAAAGAAGTTTGTGAACTCAGCTTCAGTCCCACTGCAGTATCTTCTACAATAACCCCAGGCTGACAAATGTCTTGTGAGTGAATTTAGTAAACAGAAACTGTGTGGAAGCTCATCATATATGTATACATACATATGTCTTTTTGCTTGTATCCCACTACCCACTGCTTGATAACTGGTGCTAGTTTGTCTACAGTGCCATAACTTAGCGATTTGGCAAAAGTGACCAACAAAATAATACCAGATTTTAAAAAAATATGTACTAGGGTCAATTTGTTTGGCTAATCCCTGCCCTGTGGTGTACTTGTATGTACAAAATATAGTATGGGTTGGATGGTTTGATAGAATCTGGCAAGTCACAAGGCTGTGTCAAGTTCCAATGTCAGCTCTGACATGGCTTCTATGGCTGAATGTCCTTCCCAATACCAACCATTTTTCATATCACCAGCACATGTGAGGTTGCAAAGTAACTTGCAAGACAAGTGTGAGAAGGAGAAAAGAAAAAGCCCCTTGAGAAGGTAGGGTAGGGGTTATTTGAGAAGGGGTGAGACGATGGTTCTGTGCCAGGGATCAAGAGGTTAAAATGTGATAGAGGGACAAGCGCAGGTATCTTTCTATAGAGGAGATATATGAGCGGTCAAGTTGCAAAACCCATTCAATAAAATAAGTACCAGACTACAGTAAGTACTGAGGTCCAATGACTGTAACCATAAATGGCAAATCAGAATTCCCAGTTAGAGTATAACTAAACTTGTTTGTTTAAACATCTATGGTGAACACACACACACAAAAAAGTAATAGTATAAACTCCAAATACGGTACTAGATAATAAAGAATAGTTCTTTGAGCACAGAATTTTACAAAAAGAATTACAATATGTGACTGCCACAACACAATTTAAAAACCCAGACAGACAGACTGGTTGTTGTTGTTTGGCACCAGGTCAGTTCTGATGAGTGAACTCGTTATCAAATGCATTGTAGCTGCAACCATCTCGTTTTGCATACTTAGGACTACAGAGTCAAATGAGTCTGCCATTTTTTTCCAAAGACAGAAGTGTGTGTTTGATTTAGGGAAATTTGCATGTTTTTTCTAGTGGTTAAAGTTAACCATGTAGAGGTTATCCCACTGGCTCAAGTTAGTATCTAGTATATCACTCATGTAACCCTTGCACTACTCCAAGCCAACTATTAATATATACATTTCTTTTCTAATAAGGTTAATTTTTGCATAGGAGGGGATAGTTTATTAAAGAGAACCCAACATGTAACAAATACTTATTTCATTGAAGAGAATAGTGAATCATACCTATGTAAATAATTTAACCTGGCTCAACTACTGCAGATCACCAGCCGATGAATAATAAAAAACACATAAGGTAACTGACCTGGTTTAGCTTTTCAGAGTCTCAACACCTTTGAAATGATAGCCATAGTAAATGGTGAATATTTAAAATAAAGGGGTTTTTTTGTCTTTTCTCTTACTATTGGCAGATTAATGATAATGCAACAGCACTATGATATGAGGCATATAACATTGCCTGTTCCAGCTGAAACACTTTTTGTATTGAAATAATAAATACCACCTGGCATCATTTTAAAGTTTAATCAGCATCATCTGGAAGATTAATCTGCAAACCAATATTTGTAGTTGGGATAATGTTATCAACCTACATAATCACGATGTGTTCAAGAAAGAAGTAGAAAAAATTTTGAAATATCCTGAGCTGAAAATACGAAGAACATTTCAGATTTGTCATCAAAATAAACCATTATTATTTTTCTATATAACTTATAAAACAAAAGAAATTCTTCTTTCAGTTAATCTTGTCTGAGATAACTGTTTCTGCAAAAAGAAAAAAAAAAAAACAATGGTGATTTAATCTAGCTTAAACTCCACAAAATATTTCTTTGTTCTAACAGAATGGGCAGAATTGCTATTATTTAAACAGAAATAGCAAAACTAATTTGCTACATATAAGACAAAGTTTAAAAAAAAAACACAAAAAGACCCTTTAGACAGATCAAAATATTCTTAAAATCAGAGACAAAATAAGATGCAAGAAACATTGAAATATACTTAATATCTATTTTACTGTGTTGTTCTTGTTTATAATAATTCCAATTTTTTCCACAAGGCCAGCAATTTGGGGAGGAGGAGCTAGTCGATAGCATTCATCCCAGTGCTCAATTGGTACTTATTTCATTGACCTCTAAAGAATGAAAGGCAAAGTTGAACACGGCAGAATTTGAACTTGGAAATGTAAAGCCACAAGAAATGTCACTAAGCATTTTGTCTGGGGCACTAATGATTTTGTCAGCTCTCAGCCTTCCTCTAGTTTATAATAATAATATTACTGTTTCTAACACAGACAAAGCCAAAAAGATTTTGGAGAGAGCATTAATTGATTACATCAACTGGTATGTGGGTGGTACTTTATTTTGTTGACTTTGAAAGGATTAAAGGCAGAGATGGTAATAATAATAATAATAATGGTTTCTGATTTAGGTACAAGGCCAGGATTTTGAGGGAAAATTACATTGACTGACACTACATTTTATCAACCTTGGTTTCATGCTAGCATAGAAGGCGGACGTTAAACGATGATGATGATGAATGTAAAGAGCATTTCTCTGATATTCAAATGATTCTGCAGCTTGCCACCCTTATATTAATGATTTCTGATTTAGGCACAAAGCCAGCAATTCTGAGAAGAGGGGATCAACAATAACTTGGCACTTAATTTTATTAACAACAGAAGAATAAGGGCAAAGCTGACCTTAGTGAAATTTGAATTCAGATTGTAAAGTGCCGGAACAAATGCCAAAAGACATTTTTTACATTCTAGCCTTTCTGGGATTTTGAAAACAGAAAGTAAAGAGTCAGAAAGAAAAACTGCAAAGGATTTTATCTGACCCTCTATCGATTCTGCTAATAAGAGCAGAAATTTGGGGGATTAAATAAAGACTTTGCAAAACAAAAATTAAGTTAAGGAACTCCCCCTCTCTCTTTGCATAGTTGAGAGACAGGAACTGAGCATATAGACAACGTGTATTTAAAATTAGCAGTGCTATTTATTTCTTACAAGTACGGAATATTCTTTAACTTATTGAATGGCAGAACTTAATTCCTATCCTTCATAAATGATATTAGCTACAAATAACTAGCATTTCCTATTAAAAAGTGCGGTTTATAAACTAATTAACAGAAAGTATGACGGCATTAATAACAATGTATAATAAAAGATAAACATTTCAGTCGCGACCACATTAACAAAGGGACATGCTTACTTAGAAAGCCACGAGATGTGAGAAGTGAAATACCAAAAATTCTAAAAGCTATGGAAATGGTGAAATGATAGAGCAAGGTAAAGTAATTGTATGTTAAGTAAATGGCAGAGCAACAAAATAGAAAGTAGTACCATGAAAGGAGAAGTAGAGAGAATGTGTTTGAACAACTAGAATAGTTCAGGCCAGTGCACAGGTCACGGTTTAAGCGTGATGCAACGAAGCGCATAGAAGGCGCTGGAGTAATTATTTATTATTCAATAGTGCAGATTACCCGACCGTACATTATAATACATGCTGATCTTGGCATTGGACAAAGACAAAATATGTTGGCCAATAAAATGATAACCCTCTAGTTATAAACAAGTTCAATTATTCGTCTTCTCCGAGATAGAAATGCTTTTCTCCAATAATACACGAATCCTCTTTGTGCTTAATAAGGAAACGCATCGTTATCTATTTCGATACTATATATATTTAAGCCACACAAATGTAAATGTAAAACTTAAACTAAATTGCTTTTGTAAAAGAAATTCCGAATGTTAAATATTTATTTTATTAAAAGCTATCGCATTAAATTATAATCCCAACAATTATACACTGGAAAAATATTTGTATTTTATGTAAACGACCGCTTCTATTTAAATACTTATAAAAACCCTAAGGAAATATAATGACTGAACTATATTTTATATCACCTTTCTCATTTTCTTTGGCACAGAACGATGTCCATGATAATTAAATAGATGGTTTAAGTAATCTTAAAATAAACGTTGGAGTTAATAACTCCGAGGGAAGGTAAAGGCGATTTATGTTGGTTGTGATATACAGAGCAGCAAACTTCAGTCTGCAATAGCGTTTTCTAATGGCAAGACTACATTAAATTATAGTTTCTCTTAATAATCACAGAAAAGTGAGAATAAAGCAATATATGAGAAACTTAGATGTCACAAATCTTTTTCCAATAATTATCAACAATTCCTGCTGAAAGACTCGCCATAATCCTGTCTTTGGGTAATCTTAAGACGTGAAGCTAAAGAAAGCAAGAACGAAAGAGAAAGAACGAGAAAGCGAGGAGAGTAAGTGGCATACACCATATAAAAATCAAAGAAAAGGGCTTTGCGTGAGCAGAACTGAAACACAGGGGAAAAGACAACTGTATACTGGAAGATTAAGTGGGCGGTAATATGTGAAAAGTATCCGATTGCCAATAAATCTGGTCGAACCGAACTTTCAACTAGACACGAGAATTATAAACACCCATAATATGAGTAATATATTGCCGCAAGCTTCATCGTGTATAAACAGAAATCTATAATAGTAGCAGGTACGTACCAGAGAAATAATCAACCCAGGCCTGATACAGACATAAAAAAATAACTGATTATAGTTCTTTATTGCATACTGAACGAATTTTCTTTTAATTCCAGATAAATTAAAATACTTAATAAAGCTATAAGAAGCAGACTAATAGAACATTCTCTTTTAAAGCTATTCGAATACAGAAAAAAAGAAAAGAAACGCATTGAGAACAATACAACCTGCAAAGTATTAGAGAGAAATGTTTTCCTGCTTATTCATTTGGCATCAAAATGGATCTACACACACGCACACACACACGTGATGTTCCTTAGGTTCAACCAACATCCCTTTTAACGAACTACATTTGATTTTGAATAACAGAGATCCTTTTAATCAGTTTGAATTCTCGGATTGCAAATAAGCAACTCTAAAAAAAAAAAAAAGAGCAGTGAACAAAGAAAACACAAAATAGTAAACATTTTTAACATAAGCACTGGTGGGTGTGAACACTCGTTTAAATTGACTCAAGTACTTATTTTATCGACTCTTAAAGGGAGTATATAATATAATTAAAACTATAAAGCATTAGCAGTATGTGGTTTGCATGTCAGTTATGTCTCAACGAGGGGTAGAGAAAGATAAATAGCGTCAAACAAGTGTTTGGCTTAAGGCATACACCAAATCACAAGATAACAGCTAACTCCAACTCAGTCCTAATCGAATAACCTACGGAAAAATGCTGTTCTAGCTTTGATATTTCCATCTTTTGAGTTTACTCCATTATATTATCTAACGTTTTCTTCCTTTTTCAAAGACAACGTATGATTTTAGGGAAATTTGGTTCTTTCTAGCATGTCGAGTGATCGCGTGGACATCCCTCCCTGGTTCGAACAAGAAGGAAAGTAGATTTACACAAGAATTTTAGGAACGTGTTTTCGTGTTTAGGATCTTTAAAAGGAAAAGATCCAGGAACGTTTTCCTGTGAACATCAAAAATTCAATAGAACAAAAATATATTCTTCATTTGAAGAATATACTAAAGAGAATAACAATATCAATAATAGCAATTTTATAAAATTAACCCAACTGTATTTTTCTGTCATTAGAGAGACCGAAATGTCTGCTTTGAGGATATGGTTTCGATTGAGTTTTGTAAGCAAGCTGTGAAATGGTCGGCCAAGTTATCAAAACAAGACAGAAAACTATTGATGGCACACAATCTCAATTTTCGCCGATACTATACAAATAACGTAATGAAGGTACTGTATGTCTGACTGTAAAAGCCAGAACGGTGTTACGAACACAGGCCACATTTTGTAAGAGGGATATTAGTCAACTATATTGACATGACACTTGGAGAGAAGAAAAAGTAAAAGTTAACTCATACGCAAAAGCATACATGCAAAGAGATAAAACAGAAAAAAAACTTCATCCTCTCCTATCAACTCCTTTTAAAATATACGACTAAATGAATGCGAAATGCAATAAAAGTAACAATGAAAGAAATAATAGTGTAATAATTTAGAAGTAAATGTGTAAGCAGAGACAAGGTGAACTGGAGGCGTTTTGTTGTAGACGTAACAACGTCCAGTTGCTAGCAGGACTAATAAAATAGACCAGTCAACAAACAGCAATGATTAACTGCTTTATTAATAGAACCGGTGACACATTCAATTTTTTATCCCATTGAAATTTAGTCCACTTTCTGTCGGAACAACTACAGCATAGCGCATACATGCATTGAATACAAAATAAACTTCCAGCCAACGAGAGAACCTGTATATGATTGCTTGACATGCTGAAAATAGCAGCAAAATTTCATTCAGATCACTCCGCCTACCGTTTCAAAAGAAAGAAGAAGAAATAAGAGACATTAGATGATGTGGGCCGAGACACGCTTTTGCTGAAAAAGACGGAATGATTCATGTCTTGAATACCTTAGATTCGATCAGGGTTCAACATCATTAAACAAACTATTTTCTAGAAAAGAAATCAAAATCCGAGGACGACGAGAGGAATTTAATCAAAAGCGGCAGAAAACTTAATAAAACAGTGAAATGATATTAGAAATTGCTTTTCCGAACGACATACGAATTTATAGTTTGCGACTATTTTTCAAGGTTTGACTTTACTAAATCAACTTCATTCCAAATATTTTATTCGAACCAACAAGGCCGTTTGACTGGTTTAAAAAGGCAACAAAATCATCATCAAATTACACACTCTATCTTCATATATATATATATATATATATATATATATATATATATATATATATATATATATATATATATATATATATGTATGTATGTATGTATGTATAAAAACAAAGAACACATTGTATAATGTAGTCCCAGACACTGATAAAATTTGGGATGGTTATAGTTGGAACACCTCTGATCATAGATTTTGCTCTGGATCAGAGTGGAGCTGGGTCCTAAACAGGAAAAATAACCCACCATTCTTTGTTAATGAAAGTATTGAGATTAAAAAGAAAGAAAAAAAACTATGGGGCATAATATCAACATTATGTGTATACACACACACACACATATATATATATATATATATATATATATATATAAATAATGATGGAAATTTTGAAAAATGTACCACATTATATTACAAAAATGAAACTGAATAATAGAAGAGAAGATATATTTAAATCAAAAATATTTAGTTGACCAATACTCGAATATACACGCGCGAGTATTTATGGATAGACAGATAGTGCTTTTTTTCGGACTTATGAACAACTGATTTTATATATACATTGTATGAAGAATATTTACGATCAAACAATAATTGTTCGAAGAATACATGTGAGAGAGTTTTAAATGTTAATAAAGAGAGTAAAAGAAATGAACAAAGCTGAGCGTCAAGTTGGAATTGAACCAGACTAAGTTCAAGTGTCACACTTTCTCTTCGCATCTTATATTCATATTCAGAAAGAAATCATTATTAATTATTATATGAAAAATATTAAAAAATTTAATACGAAATTAATCTGTTTAAAGTTTTAACAGGGAAACTAGACGAAGTTTCAAAATGCATGTATATGGAAAATTCTTTAAAAGAAATTAAAGTTTAACAACATCAAGAGAACCGGAAAAGCACTGAAGTGGATAAAAGTTGTAAATTTTGATTAGAATTAAGAGAGTGATTCTGAGAATATGATTGTTTACAACTTTGAAAGTATTATTCTGCAAGGAAGATGATAATTAGATTTTTTCAACTGTGTGTGTTTGTGTGTATATACAACATGGATGTATGGATAAAATTATCAATGAAAAGAGCAAGTACGTTGCACTGGAAAATGTGATGGCAAAGGAGATTGAGGTTGTTGTTGTTTAGACCACATATTCCTATTCTAGAAGATCTAGCACGATGCAGTCATGACCATCACACCTTTTCTTTCAGACACACTATAACCGATTAAATTATCAAGTCCTTTCTTTTTAAAACGATGGGATTTGAGGGAGGAGGTGCTACTATTTTTAGCAGGTTAAGTGTCCACATGTAGTTTCACTCGTTGGCTGGAGACGTCGTAAATGGTAGTTATTTAGGCTCAGTCCGTCCAAAATCCGGCAAATCCGTGAACAAAACCATTCAAGACTTGACAATCCACATTTTTTCATAGTGTTCCTCGGACTACATAAACCAACGGCGAGATATGATTTAGCTGCTTTTTTCAGCAGGTAGATTGACACAAGAAGTTTGAGCCTGGACAAAAACCGAGAGATAATACAGGATTTCCAAGTTGCTATTAAGGAGGCCCATCAGGCATTTCAAAACACATGGCTTAAAAACAACAAAAAGAAGTGTGTATATATGACGGCAACATTTGCGTGTAGGTATATATATATATATATATATATATATATATATATATATGTGTGTGTGTGTGTGTGTGTGTGTGTGTGTGTGTGTGTGTGTGTGTGTGTGTGTGTGTGTGTTGTATGAAGAATACTCGAATATACACGCGCGAGTATTTATGGATAGACAGATAGTGCTTTTTTTCGGATTTATGAACAACTGATTTTATATATACATTGCATGAAGAATACATTTGTGTATGTATATGTATGTGTGTGTGTGTAAAGAAAACATGTGTCTGCATATATACCGATATATTTTTATGAAGAATATGTGCGTGCGTGTGCATATAAATATGTATATATATATATCTGTTTGCTTATTACTTGACGTTTCGACTTCGGAAAATATATATATTTATATATGTATACACACGAACATGCAAGTTGAGATATCGGTGTCTAGATCAAATGGTTGATGCAGACAAAAACAAACCACTGAACAAATAAGCATCATAAAAAGATATATATAAAACATTAAGATATATATATATATACATATATATATATATATATATATATGTATATATAGCCACACACGTGCAATGTACATTCGGAAAAACAAGAAACCTTGCATTTATGGCTTCAATGTTTTCTTTCATAAGCGTTGTATTGTTTTGTTTCCTCATTTTTCGTCTTTTCACAGAGCAAACTATTCAAACATGTTTGATTGTTTGTTTTTTAAAGGAAGAGCATTTCTAATTATTAATTATTATTGTCTATGTATTAACAAATACATACCTTTCCAGCAGCTCTGCCTAGTCTAATAATTCCCAGTTTGAAGCTAGACATGTTTGCTGCACATCGGCGGTAAAGATTGCCATCCAAGTCGGTGCCAGTGCAGAACGTGCAAGACGTCCCTCTCACTGAGGTAATGTTGCCTGTTGTGGCATGGACTTCACTCACTCTAACTATAGCTCTCTCTCTCTCTCACTTTAACTAACTTAACTGTCTATCTTCTCGTTGCCAGCACTCACTCAATAACTAAACTGTTTTCACTCACACTCTCCCAGTTTATGTTATTTCTCCGAACTATAGCTCCTCCCCCTTTCTCTCTCTCTCTCTGTTTTCTCAACTCTTGCTCTCACTCAATAACTGAATTGTTTTCACTCACATTCTCCCAATCTGTCTTCTCTCTGAACTGTTCAGCGGTTATGTTCCACTCACTCTAGCTATCCCTCCCTTCCGCTTTCTCACTATTTGTTTTCTCGACACTTGTACTCACTCAGTAACTAAACCTTTACCTTCACTCTCTCTCCCAGTCTCTGTACTTTTTATATACACTTCATTGCTGTAATATTTCACACTCTCTGTATCTCTCTATCTTCTAGTCGCTAAACTGAACTGTTTTCACTCACACACTTCCAGTTTCTGCCCATTCTATAAACAATTCATGGAAGTAGTGTTACTCCACTCATTCCAGCTTGCTTCAGTAACATTTAATCAACTCGTCGCTGCACTCAATAACTAAACTGTTTCTACTCACATTCTATCCTCCTCACTTTCTCTAAACATTTCAACCTCTCTTATTCTTAGTTTTACTCCTACTTTGTCCCGTTTATCATCCGTCACTCTACCTTTACCTCATTCAAAATTTTCCGTCTCTCACATTCTTCTTTTATTCCTTCAATTGTTTCATCTCCTGCTTTTTTAGAATTGTTTTTCTTTTCCACTATCTTTTATCCAACTATGCATTCAGTTTTTTAACCAGCTACCCCTTATCTTTTCCCCACTTTATTTCTGTCTTTGTCCCTCTGCTATTCTTTCCTATTTTCTCCTGTTTAAAAAGAGTTCTCATTTTTTTTTCATTCTCTGCTCTATCTAGTCATTCTTTACTTTTACATTTCTATTCTACATCTGTGTATCTCTCCTGTTACCTTTTATTATTATTTTTTTTATCTGATTATCTCTACCGTTCACTAATCTTTTATCGCTCTCCATTCTCACTTTCTCTTTTACACCTCTCCTCTCTCTCTTCTCACATTCAGTATTTTCTTTCCTCCAAACCGATTCGCTCTCACTCTTTCTCCCTCTTTTAAGATTTCATTATATCTATTATTTCTTTACTCTCATTCTCCTGTACTCTTATCAAAATTTCCTACTTCCCTATCTTTCTTTGTGCCCATTAATGTCTCTTCTTTCCGCTCCAATTTCGGCTTTCGCATTAGCTGTTTCATTCCTCCCTCCCTGATTTCATTAAAATTCTTTTGCAGTTTTTTATTTTTTTCATTTTGCTCTCGAACCTCTTTCAACCTATCAACTCTTACTTTCTCCCACTGGCGCACGAACCATAGTTAAATCATTGTAAGCATTACTTCATGTAATCACTTTTTTTTTTGTCCCAGTAAACACGATTTTTTCCTTACTCTTACATCCAACCCGACCCAGTTCCTTGTTATCTCCGTAAACACCTACCCACATTTGAATAACAACCAACTCGGCTTTATTCCCCCACATAGCCACCGTTCATTCATCCTACCTATTGTCTTAATTTTAGTGCTTTATTCCTCTTTTCTTCTTTTACATACTTATTATTCAAATCCCTATTTTCCGAAACAGCGGTTGATATGATTCTCAGCGATCTTCAAATGAGATTTTTTTTTCCTCTTACTATATTGATAACGTAGTTTATAGTGGTATTTCTCTCATGGCAGTTCCACATTGTAACACTGAATAATAGTTTCCAGGTTAATTCAAATACATTCTCTACGATTCTGTCTCTTTCTCTGTTTGGCTCTGGACACCTATCAAATTATCGTTCGTAGAAGCACTTTCTATATATTAAAATTTCTTTTCTTAACACATAGCTCGTCCTAGATGAAATTTATATATTTTTTGTCCTCTATTTCTCCCTATATCAGACAGAACCTCTCCATATCTTTCGCTGTTCTGTCATCTTCGAATGACATGGTTGGCTTTCTGCTAGGAAGTTCAACTTGTCCTGTACGGCAGTGGAGGAGGCTCAAAGTAGTAGTGACAAGGGGAATAGGAGTAGTAGTGACTTACGAAGCTAGAGTGATCTCGCCTTAGGTAGGAGGAGGTGTAGTAGCGGTGGTAGTATAAGTAATCACTGTGGTAGCAATGACTTGCGTTAACGAAGGCGAGGAGAAGAAAAACACGCTGAAACGCCTTGTTGAGTTTTGTCTTTCTGTTAGAATTCCATTCACACCTCGGGTGTTCTATAGAAATATTAAATCAATCCAATACTTGAATGATACTTTATTTTATCTGCTACAGTAGAATGAAAAGCAATATTAACTTTACTAGAATTTGAACTCAGAGACGTAACTAAATAGCGAGTTTGTGCTTTGTTTGTTTTGATTGTTGTTGTTTAGCAGACCCATGGCCTAAAGAAACTCCAGCTTTGACCAACCCATCTTTTATTCAAATACAGTGCATCTATGACTAGTTTATCAAATGTTGTGTGTGTTGATGAAAATTTAGTTGATATTTCTTGCGTGGAGGCTTTCTCGTTAATTGTTCTTAAAGGCGGCAAATTAGCGGAAAGTTCGGATGAAACGATTCAGTGATCTGGTTTCGATTCGAGGTTCCAGAAATTTCCTTTTACATCCTGACAATGTCATGAATATCGCCACATTCCATTTTTAAGTTTTGGCTTTTTATTTTTTTATTTTTTGTAAAATGTTTACCCCGAGTTCCCTCGAATTACTTTTAGGTACTACTAAAGCAGCGCGGACCCGAACGCGCAGTCGCGCGTCCGCGCTAGCTAGTCTTGAGTGGTCGATCCTAACCCTAACCCTATCCCTAACCCTAACAATATCCCTAACCTGCGTGTGCAAATGAATACGTGTTTAGGGTTAGGGTTAGGATCGACCACTCACGACTAGCTAGCGCGGACGCGCGACTGCGCGTTCGGGTCCGCGCGACTGCGCGTTCGGGTCCGCGCTGCTTTAGTAGTACCTTACTTTTATAAGTAAAGACTTTCCTTCTTTTAATACTTGTACAATGAATAAACACGCTTCTTGATCGCATGTCCTTTAACAAAAGACTGTCTACGTTAACAAAAACAAAACAATATCCAACATAAAGCCGACGATGGAATACATCTACATGATTGTATGTTTCCTAAAATTTTGAGGAAGGTCTTACAAAATAACTTTCATATGATGTGCAACACCAGGCCAACACTGATTCAGCTAACCTATATTCTAGACTCTAGATTATAGGTTAGCTAGATTCTAGAGCATTACGATCAAGAAGCGAGTCTTCATATCACAGTCCTTTAGATTATGAGTTCAAATCACACTGAGATTGAATTTACCATTTATCCATCCGGGATCGATACAGGGCACCCTTTATAGCGTTGGTGCCTCGAAAAAATACACATAGTATACTGTAGAATGTGAGACTGGGACCAGCATGGAAAACGGACGTAAAAAAAAAATGATGATGCATAGGAGGAAGAGGACATCATGTTTATTCGGTTAACCTCTAGTGTTTGACCCGAGCAAAAAAAAAAAAAATTAAAAAAGAAAATTGTGTAATAGGTGTAAAACAACATGTAGTAAACGAATATGAAAAAGCAATGCGCGCTGGCGAACGTGGGGTGGGGGAGGACTGAAAATTCACTTGCCCAAGGTGCTATGTTCCATAGCATGGGCCACCTTACCTAACGGTAGGGCAAGTTACATAAATTGGATCACAAAAAATAGTTTTAGAGGAATCTCTTTAAGTTTTTGTTGAATGTTTGGTGAGTTTGTAACAAATGAATATCTATAAAAAGATGTTGCAGTAGATTTATCTGTATAACCATATGTTGAAAATAAAATCTTTTGGGAAATGTGTTCCAACTAACTCCACCTTTCTCTGCATACAGACAGTTTAGGCTAGACAGAAGAAATTATTTAGTTAAAACTTCTCCATAAGCCAAATTCTTGGTGCCCAACCTCTCTGTTTTATAATTGTTTACAGCTTATATATATATATATATATATATATATATATATATTACAAATAGATTTTAAAAAACTCAGAATGCTACAATTCTCATTTCTTCCTCTGCAAAAAAATTTCATATCTTATGCCTGTATTAGAAAAGAGCATTATAGTTACTTAGAAATAATTAAGTAGAAAAAACTAGAAATTACTGTTGCATTTTTAGTTGGAAATAAGTCATTTGTTAAAGTTGAGTGGTAAAATATCAATGCCTGTATTTAGTTACATTCTGAGTTCAAATTCAGTTAGCAATTGACCATGTTGTTCATCCCACCCAGGTTGATAAAATTAAGTACAAACACTGGTGCTAAGATCAAGTTAATGACTGCATCTTGCAAAACTTGTGGGTTTGTGTCTTAATGAACGTTTTTTAACATGCTTTCTTTGACTTTAAGTACATGGAGATATTGAAATATAATTTTTTTTTGTATAAGTTATTGAGTTGGCCAAACAGCCTGTTCAGCTATTCGCTGACACTAAACTTCAAGCACTCTAATAAGAAGCTGACTTCAGTCTGCTCCTTGTGCATGCACATTTGACATTTCAACATGGTTTGATGTGAACTTGCAATGAACCAAGTTTTATTTTATGTGCATAGGGTCACCCTGAAAATTGGAGAATCAAAACTAGCTTTATTGACATCTCATGCTTTTGTATTTTAAAAAAGGCAGCTAAGTGGCAGAAATCTGCAGGAAGATATGCATTGTGTATGGAGATGTTGTTGCGGAATGTGTATGCCAGAAATGGTTTACAAAATTCCAATCAGAAAATTTTTCTGTTCAAGATGCACCTCACTTTGGCCTGCCTGCTGAGATTAACAGGAACATCCCCACCTCCCATCCTTTATATGACCAGGATGATGGCATATATTCTTCAAATATCCAAATTTTGTGTTGAAAACCATCTGTCTCAACATAGTTATGTCAGCAGGTTTGATGTTTGCATCTCACATCAGCTGAATGAGGCTAACCTCACCCAATAGATTTTCATTTGTGATTCATTGCAGAAACACAAAGAAAATTATTCTTTTTTGAAAAAAATGGTGATAGAGGGCAAAAAATGGATTGTCTATAGCAATGTGAAGTGCAAACAATCAAGGGAGAAACATGGTAAATTACCATAAACAACCTGCAAGGCAGGACTTCATCCAAAGAAGATTCTGCTTTCAATTTGGTGGGATTTGAAGGGTGTTGTCTTTTATGAGCTTCTTCCCACAGACAGGACCATCAATTTGGATGTGTACTGTAACCAACTGAACAAATTAAATGCAGTTAGCACTTGTTAGTCATAAGGGCATTGTGAAGCAGCTAGCATTTGTTAGTCTAAGAGCATCATCTTTCATTATAACAACGCTAGACTGCACGCTTCTTTGCAGATGTGACAGAAGTTACTGGGGCTTGAGTGGGAAGTTTTGCCACACCTATATTTACACCTCTAGATTTCCACCTGTTTCTGTCTCTTCAAAATCCACTGAACAGGCCTTCAATTCTGAAGAGGAACACAATGGCAATTATATCATTGATTGAATAAATCATGTTAGCATTTAAAACTTGTCTTATTTTCACATAAGAATAAATGTGAAGTGAACTTCTCATAACTGCAAGTCTGATGAGTTCCATCCAAATAGCTTACTTCACTATCTTAATTAATGAGAAACAGTCTCTATGTTAGGGATATCAAATATTTGACTCACAACAGTGTTTAATCTATCCTTCATAATCTGAATTTCATGAAAAAAATTTAATCATATTTTTAATTTTAGAATATTCTGTAATCTAGCTTGCATTCAGAGCCAGAGCCACTTAAGTGGAATCGTGACTAACATGAGTTCTGATTAATCAAATCAATATACCTTGGGGAATCTTTTATTTCAACTAATGAAAAAAAATGCATATGAACCCATATACTAAAAGGTGTAATCTATTTCTCCTTCACTTTGTTTATACATACCAAGCCAAACAAGTTCCCCCCACTGCATCCCACCCCAAATTTACACATGTTTTCATCTGAATAATATCAAAAGGCTTTGCAGCTGAAACAGAGCATAATTTCTATCAAGCAATGGTTTTCTCAAGAATCTAGCCTGCAAAACTAAATGGATTTGACAACCCTGCTCTATGTGGTTGTTCAACTGCTAGAAAGAAAAAACAACCGAATCTCCCTTAAATTAGACCATAGCATTTTAAAAGAGGAAGGTCATATAAATAGATGTAAAATATCTAAAAAATATATTAAATGGTCACTGCTGAAATGTCATTAAGCAAAAGTCTGTCTGATCAGAGCTAACTTAGGTTAAATAACAACACCTTCCACCATATGGTATGAAAGTTTAATTGGCAACCAACCTTGATAGTGTCTTATTAACCAGAATTGACTTTTATCATTGCTCGCTAGTGATATATTTCAATATAAGAAAACATTCAAAATGTCCCTCATTCACACAAAAGGCAATCTTTTTAACTCCACTAACCTATTGCCTTGATTTCCAACATCCCAAATCTAACAGTAAATGAACGAATATTCCCATCCTCATGGTTACATGATCTGCTAGAAATAGAAGCTAGTCTCTCCCTAAATTATCTTCATATTCCCTTCAGGATATATAGGGTCAATGGACCCTGAGTTCTCGGCAACTTGATTTACACTTGGAGTTGATTCCTTTTTCCTCTTTGCGTGTGCTCATAAGCAGTGATGGTTTATGCCCCTGGTTACTGACCCAGACAGTCCACCCAGTTATATACTGGTATAGCTGTGGACACAGTAGTTAGTATCTTCTAGAAATATGCTTTAACAAAATCTAAGGAGTGCCTCACTCCCAGTGGTCATGCAGCATGCTGAGCACTAACTCCAAATTTCTGAGTTCCTGCACTAAACCTAATAGATTTCGTCAAACACCTTCTTCATCACTGTGAGTCTTTCTCTCCCTCTTTATTGATGATCAGTATAGTGTCTTTAATCAGATCTATTTTATAATTCCTTTCTGAGTAATGTAGCACTTTGACAAAAACAATGTTATTGCACTAGACATCAACAAAGCCCTGTACTGTGTCTGGCATAAGAGCCTTCTAGCAAAGTTGCCACAGCCTATCATCACTTTTGATAGTTACACATTAATTAATGTGTCCTTTTTATTGATAGTAGGTTGATGTAAGAAGATTTGGCTGCTATTTCTAGCAGGTTGAGGAACCTCATAGAAGATCCTTTTGTTGGCCCAGATATTGTGTGTGTGTGTAGCTGAAATATTTTCTGGCCATTTATGTCAATCTGGTTTGCTAAAATATCTTTCACAATGCTAAGTGCTACATCTCATTATACTATCTCTCCATCTTTCTCTGTAATTTTTGTAGGTTTGTGCCAAGAAGGTGACTTTACATGATCATTCAAGCTGGTAGAAATAGCAGCCAAATTTCATCATCATTATCATTATCATTTAGTATCAGTTTTCCATGCTGGCATGGTGGAGGCATGTACGTGGCTTAGTGGCTAGGGTGTTGGACTCATGGGCATAAGATTGTGGTCTTGATTCCTGGACCAGGCGACGTGTTCTTGAGCAAAACACTTCATTTCATGTTGCTCCAGTCCACTCAGCTGGCAAAAATGAGTAATCCTGCAACAGAGTGATGTCCCACCTATGTGGGGAGTATATATGCCATGAAACCTGGAAACCATCCCTTATGAGTTGGTATGACTTAAGGTAACTTTTACTTTACATGGGTTAGACAATTTGAGAGCTGCACCAAGCTCCAGTCTGAACAGGCTTGGTTTCTATGGCTGAATGCCCTTCCTAATGCCTCCCACTTTATAGAGTGTACTAGGTGCTTTCTAAGTGGCATTGGCACAGGTGCTTTCTGCATGGCACTGGCATGAGTGCTTTCTGCTTGGAACTGGCATGGGTGCTTTTTATGTGGTACCAGCACGTGAGTTTAAATCCTAACAATCAGAATTGTTAAATGAATATTTTGAAAAAAATCTCAGAATTTAAAAAGCATCATTACAATCAATTGTTTATTGCTGAACATTATTATAACAAGCAATGTTAATTCTCTAAATGAAGTATTAACAGTAACTGCACGATAAAGTGAAGTATATTGCCACTTAAGTGTGGCTAACCCCTAGGGGTGGATGTTACTGTTGCTTTTAGCCCCAGGAGGACATCTCCTCCAGCTGGCTTATCGACACACTACTGTGTCCTGTTTGCCAAGGGAAGTTATCCCTCCCATCGTGATCTGTAGCACGAACGGACCCGGGTTTCAGGGTTATTTCCCTTCGTCAGCGTCCGATAGCCACTGATCTTTGATGAGAGAGATAAATTCTTGGCAATCTTATGTATACTTTTCCAGTGAAATTCTTCACTGATATCGAAAAGGTGAAAACAAGCAATGTTAATTCTCTAAATGAAGTATTAACAGTAACTGCACGATAAAGTGAAGTATATTGCCACTTAAGTGTGGCTGACCCCTAGGGGTGGATGTTACTGTTGCTTTTAGCCCCAGGAGGACATCTCCTCCAGCTGGCTTATCGACACACTACTGTGTCCTGTTATACTTCACTTTATCATGCAGTTACTGTTAATACTTCATTTAGAGAATTAACATTGCTTGTTTTCACCTTTTCGATATCAGTGAAGAATTTCACTGGAAAAGTATACATAAGATTGCCAAGAATTTATCTCTCTCATCAAAGATCAGTGGCTATCGGACGCTGACGAAGGGAGATAACCCTGAAACCCGGGTCTGTTCGTGCTACAGATCACGATGGGAGGGATAACTTCCCTTGGCAAACAGGACACAGTAGTGTGTCGATAAGCCAGCTGGAGGAGATGTCCTCCTGGGGCTAAAAGCAACAGTAACATCCACCCCTAGGGGTCAGCCACACTTAAGTGGCAATATACTTCACTTTATCGTGCAGTTACTGTTAATACTTCATTTAGAGAATTAACATTGCTTGTTTTCACCTTTTCGATATCAGTGAAGAATTTCACTGGAAAAGTATACATAAGATTGCCAAGAATTTATCTCTCTCATCAAAGATCAGTGGCTATCGGACGCTGACGAAGGGAAATAACCCTGAAACCCGGGTCCGTTCGTGCTACAGATCACGATGGGAGGGATAACTTCCCTTGGCAAACAGGACACAGTAGTGTGTTGATAAACCAGCTGGAGGAGATGTCCTCCTGGGGCTAAAAGCAACAGTAACATCCACCCCTAGGGGTCAGCCACACTTAAGTGGCAATATACTTCACATTATTATAACAATTTCTACTGATTATAACTCACTTTATAATAAATTGATACATTACTTCTGCATTTCAGAGAATTATCAGATGTTGATGAATTTTGCATTAAAACTATATATAATTTTCAAATAACTGTATTGGAATGATTGAAATAACAAGAGTATTTCTGATGGCTTTAAAATTTATGAGACTATGTTAGGAAAATGGTGATATAGTATGAAGAAATGGAACCTGTGTTTTGAGTCCAGAGAATACAAGTAATTCCTAAAGTTAGATTGATGAATTTGTCTGATGAGACAATTGATTAAAATTAAAATTTTAATCATTCTAAGGATTGAGATAATTCATCAATTTGATTAAAGGAAAGATTGTAAAAAATATAAGTGAGGATATTTTGAGATGGTTATTTTTCTTTTCTAAAAGGACTTCTTTGAAAATCTTTGACTTCATAATTAACAAAAAATTTCTAATTTATTTGAGATTAAAAAAAAAAAAATTATTCAGAACAGACTGCTCCTCATGTCCTTTACATGCTCTTCCCAGATAGCTATGGTCGACGCACTTAATTAAGTGCAGCTTCAAAACTGCACTTAACACTTTGATAAGTTCTTTGTCTGGAGAGGAAGGATTCAGCAAGTATCAAGTGCAGGCTTCAAGAAGGTGACACATTAAGAATAATGAGAGGTGAAAAAGAGGTAAATGGATCAGGTGGGCTTGGGGGTGATAACTATATAACTTGCCGGTTTAGTAGAGCAAAATCCATTAAAGTAGCTGAAAGAAATAAGTATGTCAGTGAACTAGTAGATGTTATGTAGCGATAAGTGAATCATTGCCTATTGGCTGAACGGTCTTTTTTGTAGTCTTGGACAATGTTTCTCATAGGGAGAGGAATGAATATAAGGAGTGTAAAGTGGGACAAACAAAAGCAGAGAAAGGAAAGTATATTTTGTTGTACTTCCAACTTTAAAATAATGGCAAAGAAAAAAAAATTATAAGGATGCAAATGTTATCTTCTCATTACTAAGGAGCAGAGGCACAAAAAAAATCTTGCTAATATTTGGTGGAGTGGATCTGGTATTTGTCATTTTGAGAATCTCTGGTCTAAAATGTTTCTGTTTGTAGTAGTAATTACACTGTTCTAAATATGTGAGCAATACTTCAGCATGGGTCACATTTGAACTTCAGAGACAGCATCTGATTAGAATTAATGGAATGAGACAATTGGACCTGATTATTTGGACCTTCATAATTTGACATGGTAGACTAGGCATTCAACCTCCTTTGGCAACAGTACATTTGATAATAACAGCAAACACACAGAAATATATACATATAGGTAAGGTGAGAGAGACATTGCACATACATACAAACATAACTAGATGCTTATGCACATAAACAGAGAGTGAGAACAAGTCACTGTATGATGTTAAGTCTGCATTGAATCAATGAATCCAAAATGATGGTATCAAAATGGCTGTGCCAAAACGTCTCATACCCTAGAACTGAAGTATCTTTTAGTTAAAGAGATGAAATCTAGTCTTTGGAGTCTGGTTTTGGCAATGCTACATACATGTGGTCTTTCCATGAAAATGGTTATTAAATTATAGCATGGTAAGTTCAAGGATTTTAGCTGTGTGTTGTTTATGTGTGAGGATAGTGAGGCACAAGACTGTTTTCTTGCTACATGTAATGATTGTGTCTTGGTACTATTGAAGGACGTTTTCAATCTCTCTATGAAGGATTTATATGCAGTAAATGCCACTGAATTAAGCAAAAAAAAACCACTTGAACATTATACTGTATAAAGATCTGGATAACCCTACAACACAGTAAAAAATACATATGATAAGCTGCTGTTTGAAAATCTTTAAGTTCTCAAATATGAAATGCAGAATGAAGGTTGCAACAGCATTAAAAGCAGTGCTCCATCATGATTACAGTCAATTAGCTACAATTAGTAAAATGATAAAAAAGCAACAAAGATATTTAATTTATCAATCCAGGATTTTGATTAAACTGACCCTGTTAAGATTTGAACTGAGATATAAACTACAAGATATATCAGAATTCAACCATTCTGATTTATGTTTGTTGTGTTGGACTTCTTTGAAGTGTATTCAGTAAACACTTTCCTGATATGTGTAATGATAGTGTCTTGGTACTGTTGAAGGATGTTTTCGATCTCTGTTTATGGAGTAGAATGAATGAAGAGTCTCGGTTATGTGTGGAAGACAACTGGGTATGCAAGATAGCATCATCTACATAGGCGTATGTAGTGTTAGAAGTGACAGCGGAGAAGCCATTAATGTACAGAAGACAAACATTGAGTTATCCTGATTAGCTCTGTTCAAACAAGCTTCTGTGATTAGTATTCTAGTTAAGACATTGCATCTTTATTATGGGATGGCATATATTAAGATTTAGAACTAAGAAGACATAGTCTCTATTTTAAAGACTGTGCAGAAGTTCTTTTTTTTTTTTGTAAGAAAACTTTACTGTTTGATTGTGTAAATTGAATAACTAGTTTAAAGCTCCCTTATTAGGTCACATAACTATAAAAATGTTTGGTATTTTCAACAATGTTCATATTTTTATAACATAGAACCACTTGTGTTTGAAAGGATAAAATAAGAAAATATATATGTCAGTAGAAACATTAATAAAAAAGAATTATAAATTTGCAATGAAAATAAGAAATATTTAATGGGATATTCTTGTAATGTATCATCTTCATCATGTTGTTAACATGATGGATAGAATTAGTTCCAGCAAATATATATACATATGTGTGTGTATGTGTATGCATACATGCATGTGTATATATACATACATGTATACACACACACACACACATTTATGTATTTGTTTTGCAACTTCTTGATGTGAAATTGTGTGTTGAAATAGATATCATTATATTTGGGAATGGTCATCTTTTGCCATTAAACACATGCACTATTTATTTAATCTTTACCTTAGCTTTATTATTATTATTATTATTATTATTAGTTCTGGCAGAAACGTTAGCATGCCGGGCGAAATGCTTAGCGGTATTTCGTCTGTCTTTACGTTCTGAGTTCAAATTTCGCCGTGGTCGACTTTGCCTTTCATCCTTTCGGGGTCGATAAATTAAGTACCAGTTACGCACTGGGATCGATGTAATCGACTTAATCCGTTCGTCTGTTCTTGTTTGTTCCCTCTATGTTTAGCCCCTTGTGGGCAATAACGAAATAGGTATTTCGTCTGTCTTTATGTTCTGAGTTCAAATTCTGTTGAGGTTGACTTTGCCTTCCATCCTTTCAGGGTCAATAAATTAAGTACCAGTTGCATACAGGGTCAATCTAATCAACTGGACTCCTCCCCCAAAATTTCGGGCCTTGTGCCTAGAGTAGAAAAGATTATTATTATTAGTTGATTTGTCAAAGTTTTTTTGTCACATTCTGTGACCTCTACAGCAACTTTCTGCATCTTGTGTCTCCTCTTCTCTCTAGTCTTGTCTTGTCTATTCCATTTTGTCTTTCTGTGGTATGCACCCCCATCTGCATGTGTGTTTACATTTACAACTGTGTGTGTGTCTCTGTGTGTTTAGTATGTGTATGTGTGTCTTGTGTGCATGTATATAAGTTTGTATATTACACTGTTTGTACCTGAATCTTTTTTCTTTTCTTTTCTCATTCTGTCTTTAGTAATTATGTTGTATAATGTGGTGGAGTAGGTGGGGGGGTGTTATTACTCCATTTGTATTTTCTGTTGAGGCTCGGTCTATTTTCTGTTTTGTGTGTAGCCTCTGTAATCTGTCTGAGTGTTGTGTCTGTTCTACATAGATCATTACATCTATGTTATCTACTGAGCCCCCAATTATGCAAATGGGATCTGTCCACTATACAAGAGTAAATCATAGAATAATACAGAAGGAGTTAAGAGGAAGATAGGTAAGGCCAACTCATGGTATGACAACCAAAGATATCAGAGTGTCATGTTTGTTGATGGATGCAAACTAACAATCATTTTAGAAAAGCCTTAGGTAAGATTAATCTATGGATTAAAGTAATAGAAAGACCAGGAACTCCCATCAAAACTCTGATCTGTAGAATATACCCATTTGTAAAAAAACTCTGTATGAATAGGAACTGTATAGTGTGTAGAGTAAGCCCACAGATAAACTGTAAAACTAGGAATGTTGTCTATAGTATAAGGTGTGCAGAGGGATGATGCAGTAATAGGACAACAAAGTACACTGGAGAGACAGCCTGTAGCATAGGTGAGAGGATAAGTGATACTGACAGGAATTCAAGGAGGAGAAAAGCCATCAGTAGTATACCCATGTGCTAAATTAGAACATAGGGGCTTGGTAGATAATATAGATGTTAAGATGTTGTTGACACTCAGACAGATTATGGAGGTCACACACATAAAAGAAAATAGACCAACCCTCAACAGAAGACTACAGCAAAGCAAACACTGGAGTACAATGCAATACTTGGACCCATCAGATTCTGTCAAATTGCCCATGTGTATATATATATATATATCTATATATATATATATATATATATATATATATATATATATATATATATATATGTATACAGGGTGTGGCAAATAAATTGCCGTCTGAATTACGCAAAAATGAAAATAACACTGACATCTCATTTTAACAGATATATTTACCAAAATTACATAAAAATATCTTGAAATACTAAAGATTAACTTTATCCAATAAAATTGCCATTGGCTTCAACCATGGCCTCCAGATGGCTTTGGAATCTCCTGCAACTCTTCTAGATGGTCTCCTTGTTTAAGTTGGTGAATACTGCTATAATCCTTGCCTTCAGTTCATCTTTAGTGTTACAAGGAATTTTGTTGGTCTCTCGCTCAACTGTGGGTTGCAGTCTGGGGAAGTAGGTGGCCACATGTTAGATGTAATGTGGTAGAAATTGTCTGACAGCCATGACTGGGTTCGCCTGCTTGGTGACATGGTGCAGAGTCTTGTTGCCAGATATAGGGTCTTCCAGCAGCCACCCTCTTGACCCAGGACAGCACTACCTCCTCCAGGCATTTGATGTAGGCCTCTGTGTTGAGTGTAAGGCCATGTGGGAAGATGAATGGAGGCATAATGTTGCCATCACTAGTGATCACTCCAAACACTATAATGTTGATTGGATGTTTGATTTTTATCACACTTGGTACATGTTTTGGGGACACAGTAAGCTAACAGTTCTGTGTGTTCACCATCTGATCCTGGCAGAATTTTTCCGTCTGGGTAAAACCAAAGCATGTTCAGTTGAGTTTGTTCAAAAGCTTTGTAGCACAGTCTTTCCTCTTGTTAATCGCTTGGGATAAAAATTGGCCCTTTCTCATCTTGTATGAGGAATACTGAATGTCTTCATGCACTACTTGCCTGATAAGAAACTCAGACACTCCCATATCTCTGGTGATGAACCTGATTGACCTGGAGGAATTGTTGTCAATGGCCTGGATCTCACCAACAAATTTATGAGTTTTTTTCTTATCAGAACGATCAGATTGAGTTTTCCAAACTGCTCTACCTTCATAATCACCATTAGACTCATCCAACTCTTTCCGAATGCTCTGCAACAACAACAACAAAGCCTAGTTTTCATTGCTTGTATGGGTCAGTTGGAATTCATTGAGGTGGGTTTTTTTTATGGCTGGACATCTTTCCTGTCACCAGCCTTTACTTGTATACATACTAGGATATATTTCCCCATGACAGTACACTTTTCCCTAAAAAACTGGAAATAACAATACTGCTTGTATGATGGCGATACTCATTTACAACTATTTTGTTATGTCCAGAAGTGGACAAACATGCACATATACACATATATACATATCGACATATATACATACAACTGATTTTTTTTAGCTTCTGTCTACCGAATTCACTCATAAAAAATAATTTCTCTTTTAATATTGGTTTCAAATTTCGGCACAAAGCCAGCAATTTCGGTGGTGGAGACATGCTGATTATATTGATCCCATTGCTCAGCTGGTATTATTTTATTGACCCAAAAGGATGAAAGACAAAGTTGATCACAGCAGAATTTGAACTCAGAATGTAAAGATGGACCTTACTTGGCATGCTAATGATTCTGCTAGCATGGCGGCATTTTCCCTTTTAACATTACCCTGCAAAAAAACAGAAAGGGTTTGTATACAGTAAATGCCACCAAATTAAAAAAAAAACACTTGGACATTATACTGCATACAGATCTGGATAGTCCTACAACACAGCAAAAAATATACACAATAAGGTGCTGTTTGAAAATCTTTTAATTCCCAAATATGAAATGCAGAATGAAGGTTGCAACAGTCTTAAAGACAGTGCTCCATCATGATAATAGTCAGTTAGGTATAACTAGTAAAATAATAAAAAGGCAACAAAAATATTTAATTTATTAATCCAGGATTTTGATTGAATTGATACCACTAAGATTTGTACTGAGATATAAGCTACAAGATATATCAGAATTCAGGGGTTAATCATTCTGATTTATATCCATTGTGTTGGACTTCATGGAAGTGTATTCAGTTACTCATTGTAAGCATTTAATTTTAAAATTCATATTGGTTTCAGACTTTGGCATAAGGCCAGCAATTCCAGGGGAGAGGAAAGCTGATTACATTGACCCCAGTGCTCAGCTGGTACTTATTTTATCAACCCTAAAAGGATGAAAGGCAAAATCGACTGTAGTGGAAATTGAACTCAGAACATATGCCCAGCATGCTAGTGATTCTGTCAGCACACCACCTTAATTTTATGATTTATATTACCTCAAGAATTGAAAGCTTAGAATCTAGCCTTAGCATCATCTCTATTGGCATTCCATTCTGTACTTCACATTAGTCCATCCTTGAAGACTTCCAGTTGCATCTCAGGTATTTTTGTTAGAAGGTGGCATTGAATCTTCACTCAACTCTTTTTCCTTTCTAAAGAAAGGGATGCTATGCTGTGAAACATCCCTAATGACCCTTCTCATGGTACAACATATCAGAGTCAAAGAAAATCAACTGGTACTTTATTTATCATCTCTAGAAGGACGTGAAGCAAAGCTAACTTTGATAAGATTTGAACTCAGAGCTGGAACAAATACTGCATGGCATTTTATCTGATACTCTAAAGATGCTGCTAATTTCCCACCTTATTCTGCTGAGCATTAAGATTTGATAAAAAGAAAATAAATTTAGCTACTGTATTAATAAGTTGAGTGACATATATAGAAAGTCTCTAATTGTCTTTGAAGTTATGCTGCTAACTTCAAGAAATGCTTTAGTCAGCAATTTACTGAAGATACATAATAGAAAAATAAAGAAATTTTATAGATATTTCATATAACATTTCTTCAGAAATTCTTCTTTCAAAACTGTATGCAGAGATATTTTGAAAATGTACTGCTGTTTCTCATAATAGAATTTAACTTAGCTTGCGTATGCATTAATTTATTTTGTATTGTTATTATTCAGCTCCAGATCAGTCCTGATCAAACAAACCCAAGATCAAAGACAGTCCATTCATGATCAACTCATATTTTTTATTTTCAGTCTTTAAGATGGTAGACAGTGGGTTGAGGGAAAGTTGGCTGCTATTTCTAGTGGACCAAACGACCACATAGAGGCTCCTTTGATGGCTTGATTTACTTCATTAAACTTGTTCTAATTAACAATCTTACTCATAGAATGAAAAGGGTTTTGTGTAGTTAGAAATGTGGAAACACAGCATAGCAACATAGTCAAGGCTGAACTTAAAAATGGTGCATTAACCACACTAGTATTCTTATGTTATTGATAGCTCACAATACATTTACAAGAAGGAGCCATGACAATACATTACATCACACACCATAAAATAAAGGTAGATAGAGGGATTTAAAACATTTTATCCAAAACAATGAGATTAATCATTGAAACTATATGAATAGCACAATGCAAGGCAAAATACACATGCATATATTGTACAGTGATAACGAAAAAAGACCACTCTCTGATATAGGATAAAATAAGAAAGGGAGAAATATCAATACTTAGCCCCAAGCCAACCAAAGCCTTGTGAGTGGATTCAGTAGATTAGATAGAAACTAAATGAAGCTTGTCACGTGTGTGTGTGTGTGTGTGCATGAGGGTGTTTGTGTCTTGTGACTGAATGATTGTTTGCCATAATACCAAGCATCACCATAATACAAGCAGTGTTATTTGTTTCCCATCTTCTGTGGAAACATATTAAGCTATGGAGAAATATTAACTTAATTGGAAGTAGATGAGTTGGTGACAGGAAGAGTATCTGCCCTTAGAAAATCTGCCCAGCAAATTCCATCTGACCCATGCAGGCATGAAAAGTAAGCATTAAAATGAGGATGATGTTAATAATGATGATGATGATGATATGCACACTCATATGTAGGTAAATGTGAATAGAGTGTAGTCAAAAATATACATGCATATCATCATGTTGCATGTTTGCTTATCTTTCCAGCCTTAGATCCAACTTTTCAAACGTTTTTCATTTTTTACCTTGGAAAAAGTGACCATAGTGTATCTCTCTCTTTAAGAAACATAAAATATTACAGTTCCTCATTCTAACAACTGTGAGTTTCCTTTTTTCCGGAAACACAAATGCTCCTACTTTTCAACAACACTATCATTAACGTTAAGATCACTCACAAAGGAATCCCCTATGTGACTGTTAAACTCCCTCTTATCTTATGCTACTGTCTTCAAATAAGAAGGACATGTTATAATAATGATAGTGAAATTATTGTGTATAGTGCTCAGGTGCACTATAACTCATCAAAAGAGCATGTATAGTACAGAGAATTATGTGCAAAAGTCAGGAAAGTGAACAGTGTATGAGTCATGATACACATGTATGCATATATCAGGTATAGTGTTGGTAAATTTCAGGAAGCATGGAGGTTTTAAAGGATGCAATGTCTCAGCAGCTAACAACTGATGCAGGTAATTTGTTCCATGTTTCAGCAACTCTGAGTGTGAAAAAATGTTTCCAAAAGTCATGAGAGCTGTGCTGTTTTCAAACTTTGTAGGCATGCCAACATGTGTTAGGACACATGGAGTTCAAAAAAGTGCTCAAGGTAGTTGTTGGCATGATGGTTAATAATTTTGTGGGTGTTTACCAAGTCAGTTGCCAGACGTTGGAGCTTCAATGTATCTATGCCCAGGGATATGCCTGGTGGAGGCAATTCACTTGGCTGCATGTCTCTGAACAGTTTCCAGGAGGTCAATGTCCTGAGCAAGTTAGGGGTTCCAGACTGGAGATGCAAATTCCAAGTGTGGCCACACCATAGCCATATACAACCTTAAATAGATAGCTGGAGAGCGACTGACAAACATCTTACTGAGTGATGCCAAGACACTCTCAACCTTCTTGACAATTTTAGAGATGTGCTTTGCCCAGCATAAATTGCTGCTGACAGTAATGCCCAGATCATGTTCACAAGAAGACTTCTTGATAAACAAGTATGTCATTTTTCTACATAGTCTCCTTCTTTTTTGATGCACTTACTCCAGCAGTCCACAAGCTTGTATATTTGAGTCTCAAAAAAGGGTTAGCATCACCTTTCCCATGGAAAACTGAGTCTTGAATTTCTTTGTTGCTGGCAAGCCAGGATGTTTCCACTCCATACTCTGTCTTTTAGATTCTGCCTCATAATGACAGACCCATGTCTCATCTCCTGTGACTATTCTGCTCAAAACCTCTTCACCCTCATTGTTGTAGTGATTGAGTAAATGTTGGCAGACCTCAAGACGTTTGCGCTTGTGCTCTGCAGTAAGCTCTCTTGGCACCCATCTTGCACAGACTTTATGGAAGTCGAGCTCATCGTGGATGATTTGATAGGCAGAACCATGACTAATCTGCAGAAAATGAGCTACCTCATTGATGATAACCAGTTCACCATTACCATCTTTTGAGCTTGCTGAATCTTCTTGTCAGTGGTAGAGGTTGATCGGTATCCTGACATACCTGACACACCTTCTGACCAGAGAAATCAGATTACTACTCTTTGATTTTCTTTGGTGCACATTGCTAGTGGAGCAGCCTTGCTTACACTGTAAATCCAGAAAGAAAAATGGCGCCATCTAGCTCAAAACTTCGATAATGTAACCGCAATAGTACCAACTATAAGTACACATGCACAGGAGGCAGTATGACAATAATAAAGATATACTATGGCGAAAGTAGGGATAATTTTTGACTTCCTCTCATATATATATAAATATATATATGTGTGTTAAAAACATATGCATACACATGCATATATGTACATATATGAAAGTTCCTGTGTGTTGTAAAGTTCCTGGCTTCGAGTAAAAGAAAATACAGGAGGATCAGTCGACATATTTCCCTCTCAGATTCACACACTTATTGCAGCAGTCCTTCAATTTTTCTCTAAGCCCAATAAAAGAAATTGAAAGGTTTGACATCCAACCAAGCCTTTCATGATACACTTAAAGCGAGGAACTTTTCAGCATCCCCTTGTATACATACATACATACATACATACATACATATATACATACATACATACATACATATATATATATATATATATATATATATATATATATATATATATATATATATATATATATCATCATCATCATCATCATCGTTTAACGTCCGCTTTCCATGCTAGCATGGGTTGGACGATTTGACTGAGGACTGGTGAAACCGGATGGCAACACCAGGCTCCAGTCTGATTTGGCAGAGTTTCTACAGCTGGATGCCCTTCCTAACGCCAACCACTCAGAGAGTGTAGTGGGTGCTTTTACGTGTCACCCGCACGAAAACGGCCACGCTCGAAATGGTGTCTTTTATGTGCCACCCGCACAAGCCAGTCCAGATGTATATATATATATATATGTATATATATATATATATGTATATATATATATATATATATGTATATATATATATATATATATATATATATATAGCAATGTTAATTCTCTAAATGAAGTATTAACAGTAACTGCACGATAAAGTGTAGTATATTGCCACTTAAGTGTGGCTGACCCCTAGGGGTGGATGTTACTGTTGCTTTTAGCCCCAGGAGGACATCTCCTCCAGCTGGCTTATCGACACACGACTGTGTCCTGTTTGCCAAGGGAAGTTATCCCTCTCACCTCGATCTGCAGCACGAACGTATCCGGATTTCAGGGTTATTTCCCTTCGTCGGCGTCCGACAGCTGATGACCTTGGTGAGAGAGACAAAAACCTGGCAAACCCCTAGGGGTCAGCCACACTTAAGTGGCAATATACTACACTTTATCGTGCAGTTACTGTTAATACTTCATTTAGAGAATTAACATTGCTTGTTTTCACCTTTTCAATATCAGTGAAGAATTTCACTGGAAAAGAAGATATAAGTTTGCCAGGTTTTTGTCTCTCTCACCAAGGTCATCAGCTGTCGGACGCCGACGAAGGGAAATAACCCTGAAATCCGGATACGTTCGTGCTGCAGATCGAGGTGAGAGGGATAACTTCCCTTGGCAAACAGGACACAGTCGTGTGTCGATAAGCCAGCTGGAGGAGATGTCCTCCTGGGGCTAAAAGCAACAGTAACATCCACCCCTAGGGGTCAGCCACACTTAAGTGGCAATATACTACACTTTATATATATATATATATATATATATATATATATATATATATATATATATATATATATATATATATATATATATATATATATATATATATATATATATATATATATATATATATATATATATATATATATATATATATATATATATATATATATATATATATATATATATATATATATATATATATATATATAGGCACAGGAGTGGCTATGCGGTAAGTAGTTTGCTTACCAACCACATGGTCCTGGGTTCAGTCCCACTGCATGACACCTTGGGCAAGTGTCTTCTACTATAGCTTCGGGCCAACCAAAGCCTTGTGAGTGGATTTGGTAGACGGAAACTGAGAGAAGCCTGTCCTATATACATATATATATATATATATATATATATATATATATTATTAAAAAATATGGCAAAAAATCATATATTAATTAATATCGATTAATTACCAGGAAGCTAGCACATTTAAAGAATCAAAGAGATTCAGAAACAGTATCTGCAATCTCAGGGGATTAAAGTACATTTTTATATATGACGTTGACCACTAACGTGGACATTCAATGTGCTAGAAATAGATCACATCTTGTGTATAATAAGACCTAAATTGTTCTCAACATGCTTATTAAACACAAGATGTGATCTATTTCTAGCACATTGAATGTCCACGTTAGTGGTCAACGTCATATATAAAAATGTACTTTAATCCCCTGAGATTGCAGATACTGTTTCTGAGTCTCTTTGATTCTTTAAATGTGCTAGCTTCCTGGTAATTAATCGATATTAATTAATATATGATTTTTTGCCATATTTTTTAATAATATATTAACCCTTACCGAGTTCTCATACTGGATATATGCGACGCAGTAAATATTCCCTGCAGACATATTCCTGGAATTAGCGCGCCAAAACGAAGACTTTTGAATTTTACCATTAAGCTGTAATTAGCAGAACCATATACACGCGCACCTATGGCGGTGGGCAACTTTGTATGGGGTTCTGATGATTATGGTTCCATTACAAATCAGGCTGAAGAGAAATAGATTGTTAAATTTCGAAACCGGTCCCTGTTTAAGAATGTTCCTTTTCGGTGATTTTAAATGTCTTGCCCGCTTACGTTTTGGTATCACGCTATATTTCATGTTGAGAACAATTTAGGTCTTATTAGACACAAGATGTGATCTATTTCTAGCACATTGAATGTCCACGTTAGTGGTCAACGTCATATATAAATATATATATATATATATATATATATATATATATATATATATATATATATATATGTATGTGTGTGTATATGTTTGTGTGTCTGTGTTTGTCCCCCCAGCATTGTTTAACAACCGATGGTGGTGGGTTTACATCCCCGTAACTTAGCGGTTCGGCAAAAAGAGACCGATAGAATAAGTACTAGGCTTCCATAAAATAAGTCCTGGGGTTGATTTGTTCGACTAAAGGTGGTGCTCCAGCATGGCTGCAGTCAGATGACTGAAACAAATAAAAGAGTAAAAGAGTAATATATATATATATGTATACATATGTACACACACACACACATATATATATATATATATATATATATATATATATATATGTATATGTATACACTCACACACACACACACGCCCCCCCCCCCCCCACGCCCCCCCCCCCCACGCCCCCCACACACAATTGAAGTTTGTTTGACATGAACACTCACATACAGATAATCCACCAAAATTTATGGTAAAATAAAGACATTCATTTTCATTTATAAAATAACAACGATCTAAAATTTAATTTCTACATTTTACATTGAAATTCAATAATGGTTTGAAAACCTTTCGCTGATTAAAAATATCGGTTCTGGTAGAGAGAACAGAGAGACTCCCTGATTTTGCTAAATAACTTTCCTGATTTATTAATGGTCAATGTAAAGGTAGTTATTAATGGAAATTGCCTGTAGCTCATATTGAATCCAGTCACTCTAAAATATTCCTGGAAATAAAACCATGCACCTCTTTATCACTTCCTATATTGATTCTTGCTTCAACAGAGTTTGGCTGTAGGTATTTTTACTACATTTTTATACAAATCTGCAAACCATTTTTGATGTGAGGATTTCAACTTCCTCAGTTTTGCATAATAAAGGCACCACATTTTACTTTATGTCAATAAAATGGTATTCCAGATAGACATTGTTTATTCACTAATTCTATCGGAATTTCAAATAAGATTTGTGTCACTGTATCATCATATAAATGACTAAATTAACATTCCAAATATACTTCTTACAATTAATTAATGAATTACATTATCATAGATTCAATTTCAGACTTTGGATTATTTCTTCAATACATTGGTGGAATTAATTTTTTTTCCTATTCAGTAAGAAACATCAACAATAATTCCTAGTTTTCTAAATGTAAGTCACATGTACTTTTTTCTTTGTTACCTTTCCTTCAAAATGTTATATATGATCCATGAGAGAGCATCAACTTGACCTGTAAGAAATACCAGTGAAGTCTCCCTCAAAACCACTGTATCATCTTAACTCATTTGTTACCATATTTCTGTTAAGATGAACTGTCTTTGTTTCAATAAATTTTGAAAATTATGAAGAACTTAATAAAATAGCATTGTTATTAATAAGCTGTGTTTGGAATATAAATTACTATAGATCACTTTAAAGCAGAAAGTTTGTATCCTAAACAAGGGGTAATTTCAGGCTCGTTGATTAAGGTTAAGTAAAGTAAACATTTGAAAATATAGCCCTAAATGCTTCTAAAAAGAGGAGATAGTCATGCCTGGAATGCTTTTGATCATGTGACTGCATGATCAGGATTCACCTGAGGCTGGACAAAATGACAACTGCCAATATTCATATTTTAAAATATAGACAGTAGATTATCAAAATCATCATCATCATCATCATCATCACCACTGCCACCAACACAGCTGCTCCCACTGCCACCACCACCGCTGCCACCACCACTACCATCATCATTTAATGTCCATTTTCTATGCTGGCATGGGCTGGATGGTTTGACAAGAGCTGGCAAGCTTGATGACTGTGCCAAGCTCTATTATTTGTTTTGGCATGGTTTCTATAGCTGGATGCTCTTCTTATAGCTAATCATTACAATATTGGATAAAGTACTTTGCAGTAGTAAATTACAGCACTTAATATTCTGAGTTCAAATTCCACCGTAGTCAACTTTGTTTTTAATCCTTCTGTGACTGATAAAATAAAGTACCAGTCAAGTACTCCAATTAATTTAGTTGATTATACATTCCCACAAAATGTGTGGCCCTCTACCAAAGTTAGAAATCATGGCTATGTGGTAAAGAAGTTTGCTTTCCAACCACATAGTTTTGGGTTCATTCTCACTGTGTGGCACCATGGGCAAGTGTGGTAAGTAGTTTGCTTACCAACCACATGGTTCCGTGTTCATTCCCACTGTGTGGCACCTTGGGCAAGTGTCTTCTACTATAGCCTCGGGCCAACCAAAGCCTTGTGAGTGGATTTGACAGATGGAAACTGAAAGAAGCCCATTATATATGTGTGTGTATTTGTATGTGTCTACTTGTCTTGACATCACATGATAGTTGTAAGCAAGCATCACCATCATGCTTGTCGTGTCATTTATTTCCAGCAAAACATTTCTTGCCGAGAGGAAACATCTTACTTAGAAACAGATGAGGGCTGGCATCTGACCATTGAAAATCTACTGCAACAAATTCAATCTGATCTATGCAAGCATGGAAAAGCGAACATTAAAACAATGATGGTGATGAAGACAGCATATATAGGAAAGATAACAATATTAGCTAGGACATGTAATGTAAGTGAATGATTTATTCATGACATAAATGTATACTTCAGGTATATGGCTGACAATAAATGAGTTGTTATTACTACTACTACTACTACTACTACTACTACTACTACTACTACTACTACTACTACTACTACTACTTTGTGTCGATATCAAATCTTTACCCAAGGCTGCCAAAAGAAACACATACCTAGACTAATAAGGCAAAGCTCTGAGATATATTGAAAATATAAGCTAAAGCTTGAGAATGATCCATTTTCAAAGCAAATGTGAAATTGTCTTGCTGTTAAAGGTATTAAGCAATTCTTACAATAAATAATTACATTAGCTAGGACATCCAATGTAAATGGATACTGCATTGCTGATGTAAACAGGGAAAAATTACAGTGGATTGTTGATGAAAAGTTTTCAAGGTGGAAACAAATAAAGGGAATCCTTGGATGAAGTAGATAGAGCAGACTTTGGAATGTTGGGCCTTACAGAGGATGTAATTTAAGATCAAGATGCATGGAGAGATTATATAACATAGGCTTATTCAATCTTGTATTGAAGGTGGGTTTTCTTGATACATGTGGTGTACTTTTCTGGGTGTTGTTGAATCATCTATATAATTTGTTTTATGGTATAGTCAGAGTATTAAGGGCAATGCTGATGAATTTTTTGGAGGATTTTTTTCTTTCATCATCATAATTTAATGACTGCTTTCCATGCCAGCCATGGGTTTGATGGTTTGACAGGAGCTGGTAAGATTTAACATTGCCATCTGGTCTATGGGAGCCTTTAACAGTGTCCATTAAATTGCAAGTGTTTCAGTCAACACACTGGTTTGAAAATAGCATGCTCTCCCTTTTTCCAGAACTCCTAAAAATAGTCATCAGTACTAGCTTTCATCTTCTGACTAAGCCATAAAACAAATTATACAGATGATTCAACAACCCCCAGAATAGTTCACCACATATATCAAGAAAACCCACCTTCAATACAAGATTGAATAAGCCTATGTTATATAATCTCTCCATGCATCTTGATCTTAAATTACATCCTCTGTAAGGCCCAACATTCCAGTCTACTCTATTTACTTCATCCAAGGATTTCCTTCATTTGTTTCCACCTTGAAAACTTTTCATCAACAATCCACTGTAATTTTTCCCTGTTTACATCAGCAATGCAGTATCCATTTACATTGGATGTCCTAGCTAATGTAATTATTTATTGTAAGAATTGCTTAATACCTTTAATGGCAAGACAATTTCACATTTGCTTTGAAAATGGATCATTCTCAAACATTAGCTTATATTATTAATATAACTCACAGCTTTGCCTTATTAGTTGAGGTATGGATCTATTTTGGCAAACTTGGCAAAAGATTTGATATAAATACAAATAATAACTCATTTGCCATCAGCCATACTCCTAAATTATACATTTATATCATAAATGAATCATTAATTTACATTACATGTCCTAGCTAATATTGCTGTTTATCCTGTATACATTGTCCAATACCATCGATGCTTTGACATTTTTGCAACTCACTTTGCTTTCACCTTTCCTTTTAAATCAATATTGCATGAACCAATGAGAGGGCAGTTACTAAGACTGCTAGAAACAGCAGTTGAATCTTCCTCAAATCACATCACACTGTATTAAATAAAAGAAAGTAGTCCTCAATATACACAAAGATGGAATGGTCATAGCTATAATAGCTTTAATCAAAGGTCTACTCAATCAAGGGTGATCTCCAATAAACAACAATAACAACATCAACATTACTCATCCTCTGGATCATGCACAACTCATTATTCTTCAACCTCTGTAGATCCAATGAATTCAGAGGCCATTTCTCACTGCCTTATAATATTCTTCCACATGCTTCATAAATTTAGGAGATAATAGAATATATCTCTCCCTACTAAACTATCTGAGCTGACCATAGCCTTCAGTTAGTGGCTGATCATATGACTAGCTTCTGTAGAGCACCTAGAACTTTGATGTCTTTGAAATGAATTATATTATCAGTAGTAGTAGTAGTAGTAGTAGTAGTAGTAGTAGCAGCAGCAGCAGCTGTAATGGGAAGAATGCTAAATTGTTGAGTCTAGAAAATATTTTTCTCAACTGATCAGCATATCTTTCAACAACCTGATAAATCTATCTTATTTAACGAAATTTTCTTTCATTTTCTGGTTTTAAGTTATGATTTCTACATTGAAATATAGTCCCTGTGTAACATGGATAAATCTCTAGTTTTAGGAAAACTATTGAAGACAATTTGTGAAAATCAATGAAATGTATTATCAACAGATAATACAGAAATTAATCAAGAATCTAATCTTGAAGGTTTTGCATAGTAGGGTAGAACTGTACATGTAGAATTTCTAAGCCTTGTTTATTCACAGAACTGGATTTAAAATTTTCTGGCGATGAAAGTAATTCTTGTCTTGAGTGCTTTGGTTTGTGGTAAATGAAAGTATGGTGCCAAATAAACTAAATTGCCATTTTACCTCCAAACACAATGATTTGTCAGGAAAGCCATTAAAATACTTCATGAAACTTTCAAAATCCATTAAGAAGCAATCACCATTATTTACCAAGAAAATGAAAATATCAGATAAATCTCAAGTGGCAAGTTACTTGCTTGCTCAGATAATAGCCAAAAACAAAGAGCTACATACAATTTCAGAAACTACCAACATAGAATCGTGTTGTGCAATAGTTCAAATGGTGTTTGGGACTGAATTTAAGTCCCAAATTAATAAACAAAGATTCTACTATATTGTGGGAGGGTCATTATGCCAGTAATAAATATATGCACTGGTTCTATTTCACTTCTTTATTTTTATTATTCAATTGGTTAACCATATAACCAATTAACTGATTGATTGTTTGATTTTTTTTATTTATTAGCTATATTTGTTAAAATCCTCTTGTCACCGTTTGTGACATCATCAATGATATGCACCCTCTACCCAAGGTCTGCTTTAAGAATGAATGGTGATGAAAAGACTTTGATAAACCTAGCTGATTGATTGAGTGGTTGATTGATGAAAAGATTAATCAAAAAATTGATCAGTTAACTGGTTAAATGGTTAACCAACTGATTAATTAAAGTAAGAATTTAAATAAAACCAGTGCATGTGTGTTTATTGGCATAATGATCCGCCCAAAATGCGACAAAATATGTTTTAACACACGAGTTTACATCAAGAATCTTGCAAACTGAATACAAAATCAGAAAAAGATTCTTTTAGCAGACAACACAAATGGTAAATGAATTGAAGATATATCTGAAGATATTAAATTCAAATGAAAGATATTTTTGCAAATGCTTGCATTGTAACAATATGAGTCAACAGATGTAAGTGGGTTAATGGAATTATTAATTTTCATATGTTTTGTTCAGAATGACAGAATTATAAATTGCTTCTTAATCATGAGGCCTCAGGTTCAGTTCCACTGTGCAGCATCTTGGGCAAGTGTCTTCTACTACAGCCTCAAGCCGAGCAAAGCCTTGCAAGTAGAGAAGTGAATTTGGTAGAGGGAAACTGAATGAAGCCCATGATGTGTATGTGTGTTTGTGTGTACTCTTGTCTTGACATCATATGAAAGTTGTAAATAAGTGTTACCTTCATACCAGTGATGTTGTTCATTTCCACTCTTCAATAAAAAAAAATCATGGGGAAATATTACCAGATTTTGAAATAGATAAAGGTCAGCAAAACAAAGGGTATCCAAGTGTAAAAAAAATGTGCTTCAGCAAATTGTCTGACCCATGCAAGCATGGAAAAGTGGATGCTAAATCATGGTGATAAGGATGATGAGCTCATGCTGCCAAAAAGATACTATAAAAACTATAAATGAAGATATGTCTAAAATTTGAGAAAGCTTTTCTGAAGGAAAACAATTTCCTCCTCCTCCTCCTCCTCCTCCTCCTCCTCCTCCTCCTCATCATCATCATCATCATCATCATCATCATCATCATCATCATCATCATCATCATCTTTAAAATCCGTTTTCCATGCTGGCATGGGTTGGACAGTTTGACAGGAGCTGCACCAGGTTCCACAGTCTGTTTTGATTTGGTTTCTACAGCTAAATGCCCTTCCTAACACCAGTCACTTTAAAGAGTGTACTGGGTATTTCTTACATGGTGCCAGCACCAGTGCTTTTTATGTGGTACCAGCACCAGTGCTTTTTATGTGGTACTAGCACTGATAGGGACACTGAGTACCCTCAACTGGGAGGGGGCAGTAGTATTGAGGGTGTGTGACTTTGTGCTAGCTGAGAGATTAAAGATATAGAGAGACAGAGATAGGCTGCAGAGTAGACACATGTTGGAAAAGAATAGCGTGCAAGTTAGAGAATGAAATAAAGAGAGCAATAGTGAGAGAGAGAGAGAGAGAAATGATGGCGAAGATGTGTTGGAATATGCCCATGAGGGACATTGGAGGTGGTGAGAATAGGTGAGGTGATACAGAGGTTTGGACTGGGAGAGTGGGCAATGACTGAGGTAACTAAAGCAAATGATGGTGAAATAGACAAGGGAGGCTTGGGGTGTGGGGAATTTATAGAAATGGTCAGTCCGACAAGTGGAGCACATGCAGATATAAATGACGCTGTTACATTAAACAAAACTAGTCTTAGCTTAATGGGTGTCTAATCATACACCCATTTCTCTGTAAGAAGAATACCCATACTGCCTAATCCATCATTGCTGCCCACCAAGAAAAATTTGTATCTATGTTCCTTACCCACAAGCAGTCTAATGTGCAGATGTGTGTATACAGCACACATCTATAGGACTCTGTTGAAGCATTTCAACCATCTTGCCAGATCTACCTCTAATTGTGTCAACATTGATTGTTGCAGCTCTGGGCTTGTGACCCTGGGAAGCCTGGGAGGGTACTGTGGGGATGTTTTCAGTAACTAGAAAGAAGATCTTTCCGATCACTTGTCTGGAGGCAGCAGGTTCATGTACTTAGTGTAAGCACACATTGGTTGCAGCATGAATTACAATTTGTAGGAGATAAATTGCATAGCACTATGTACAGCTAGTGCACCATCAATGACTGGTTTATCAAAAAGCTTTAAAACTTTGGCAAAAAAAAAAAGGACGTACATATTCTAACTACTCATTGCTTTTTATGTCATGAAGCTTGAGTTGTGCCAACAACTGGGAGTGAAGCAAAATTAGTTTTGGAACAAGTCGGTAAAATGATCAATTATATTTAAAGTGGACCTCTTAAATTAAGATTATTTGCTCAGCTTTTTTAAGAGATGGGAGCAAGGTTTTATGACCTTATTTCACATACTAAAGGTCATTGGCTCTCAAGAGGTCAAGTGCTTTGTTGTGTATATGGATCTTGACAATAATGTTCAAACTTTTTTTCAAGAGAATCAAACAGTATTTCATGATTTTATCCAAAATGAGCCTTAATGCACAAAATTGGTATATCTTTCTAACATGGGGGAGCCCATGTGTGTGTGTGTGTGTGTGTGTGTGTGTGTGCATGCGTATGCACGCATGTGTGTGTTTGTGTATTTCTATTTGTGTTTGTCACCCCACTTTCTACTGCTTGACATCTGGTGTTGGTTTCTTTACATCCCTGTCACTTATTGGGTTAGCAAAAGAGACTTAAAATCATCGTCATCATCATTATAATCATTATTATCATCAATTAGTGTCCATTTTTCATGCTAGCATGGGTAAGACAGTTTGACTGGGGTTGATAAGCTGAAGAGCTGCACAAGGTCCCAGTCTGTTTTGGTTTCTACAGCTTGGTTTCTGGCTTGGGTTCTACAGATGGATGCCCTTCCTAATGTCAACCACTCCACAGATTTTTAAATAAAATAAATACTAAAATGCAATGGAAGGGAGAAAGTATCTTAATGTCGTTTGATAAAATTTGCATGGTGAGAGATAAAATAACAATTTGGAAAAGAAAGCTTAAAGAAGAAAATTTTTCAAGTGTTATCCAGAACTGATGAATGCAACTTAAAATGTGATATTAGTTTTTAAATCTTTCATTGTTTAACATAACTTGAAGAGAGAATACATAATTACTTTACAGATATCAAAATAAAAGAAGATGAGTGGATCAGAAAGCCATTTGTTTCAGCTGCATCAAACAACTTTTCACTGATTAAAGAAGAATTGGTTGAAATAAAAAACATAATTAGAGTTTATAAATGATATATAAAGAGGATAAATTAGTTTCTGGATTTATGTTTCAGAAAAGAATTCCAAAATAGCTAAAGAGGTATTAAAATTACTTTTATGGTTTTCTATTACATACATTTAAATGTAATTTTAACTCTGACATGTAAAAAGAACACACTGAAGTACAGGAGTTAAAAATTCTAAATGACGAAATGCTAGCGTCTTGAATGTCTTCTACTATAACCCTGGGCTGATCAAAGCTTTGCGAGTAAATCTGGTAGATGGAAACAATGGGGAAGCCCATTGTATGTGTGTGTGTGTGTTTCTATTTGTGTTTGTCACCCCACCTTCTACTGCTTGACATTTGGTGTTGGTTTGTTTACATCCCTGTCACTTATTGGGTCAGCAAAAGAGACTTCAATTGAAATTTATATAACATAACTATGATGTATTGTTAATTATTCATATCTAGTATATCTACAGCTGGATGCCCTTCCTAACTTGGTGTGGTGGCATTAGGAAGGGCATCCAGCCATAGAAACCGTGCCAAATCAGACTGGAACCTGGTGCAGCTCTCTGGCTTGACAGTTCCAGTCAAATCATCTCACCCATGCCAGCATGAAAAGCAGACATTAAATGATGATGATGATGATGATGATGAGTATAATTGTGACATCAAAATGATGGTGTATAAGGATTTGATATTTCACATTTTGGCACAAGGTCAGTAAATTTAAGGAAGGGAGTAAGCCAATTCTATTGACTCCAATGCTCAGCTGCTACTTATTTTATTGACTCCAATGCTCAGCTGGTACTTATTTTATTGACTCCCAAAATGATGAAAGTCAAAGTCAACCTTGCCAGATTTTATCAAGTAATATGTTGTAAAAACATTTATTTTTAAAATGTATGTCACCAATGCAGACATTTTGGGAAGCTCTGCTCTATGTAAAAGCACCCAACCCATGCCAGCATGGAAAGCAGATGTTGAACGATGATGATGATGATGATGATGATATATATACATACATCCATCCATCCATCCATACATACATATATATATATATATATATATATATATATATATATATATATATATATATATATATACAAATTAAAAGGGTAAAGGATTATCAATTTATTAATTAATAAATCAATTAACAATTAATAATTTTTACCAAGCCCATCGGTATGAAAGCACCATTATTGGTGGAGAACTTATTTAAAAGTTCATATATATTTATAAATATAATTAAGGGATCAACAAATATTTGCTTCACCATATACCGAAGTTCAGAAATAGCAGCTAAAAAAGCTGAGAATCCCACAGATAGCATCACTTGTAACTCACAAAGGCAAAAACAAGAAGAAAAAACAATGAAAAACTAACCAATTCCGACGTTTAACAGTAGACGCGTTCCTGGATTATGATTAATAATCAATTTCCTTCATCAATACTGTATTCCAGTAGTAAATTTGA
>NC_142928.1:149524002-149561502 GCF_046866305.1 Octopus bimaculoides
ATATTGCAAAAGACCAGACTGGAGGTCAAACCTTCTGAGTTCTTTTACAGGGCTTAGGAAAACTGAAGGACTGCTGCAATAAGTGAAGCTGAGATGGGAATATGAGGAATAAAATCCTAATTAACTGATTCTCCGGTATTTTCTTTTATCCAGAGCCAGGAACTTTTCAGCACCCCTTCATACTGCATTGGAAAGTATACTAAGAGATGAACATGTAAGCTTCCATCTATTATAAGATTGTAGTGATTAACTATCATTGCTCAGGCATATTATACAACAGTATGTTTATTTCAGACAACTTTTGTTAATGGCTTTTGTGAACTGCGGAATGATTTTTGGTAGTGTACATGTTGCTACAACTTGAAAGGTACCATGCTGTTAGGGTATGCTTGAAAATATATAAATCTAGTAGGTACAATAAATAGAGAAAATAAGTTTAAATCAAGCGCAGATGATCAGCTTTCAAGTGAATCTTAACTTGGGAGTGGAGTACAGCATGCAGGTATTGTTGTTTTCCCTCTCTGTTTGTTGTAATAAACTACAAAGGAAACAGTCATAAATGGAAGAGATGGGATTGAATGGATTTATGGAAATTGTTTGTCAGATCGCAATTATGCTAATGACATTGTATTGCATAATAATGGAATATCAAAAATACAAAGAATGACATACAAGCATACAAGCTTAATGAAATAAGCAAAGGTGTGGCCTCAAAGACAAGCATTAATAAAATGGAAATTATGAAGACTGAGCAAACAGATAGAAGAAATGTGTTGTTAAATGGGCATATGCTGGAAAAGTTAAATGAATTTAAATATCTTGGAACTTTTATAGAAAGTGATGGCTCTGCAGAAATTGGATTTAATGAAAGATTTAAGAAGACAAGTCAAGTGATGGGAATACTTTCCAATGTGCAAAAATCACATGGACTGGTGATTCATATGAGATTAAACTGTGTACATCACTAGTAAAATGTGTTCTAGTATGTGGCAATAGGTATGGGATAGCAATGAAAATAAAGCCAATCATTTTAGGGTCTTGAGAATAAAGCATTAAAAAGAACCTTCCAGATAAATGGAATGATTTTGTGACAAATACAATAGTTTGAAATGTAGAAAGTACCATATAAAGACGAAGAATTTATACTTTCAGATTTTGGCACAAGGCCAGCAGTTTTCAAAGAAGAAGTTTAGCTGATTGCATTGACTTCAGTGCTTGCTTGGTACTTAGACAAAGTTGACCTCATCAGGATTTGAACTCAGAATGCAAAGAGCTGGAAGTTATGCTAAACATTTTGTCTTGTCTAACTTGCTAACAATTCTGCCAGTTTACCACCTTAATACAAGGAAATAATGAGGGGGAGATAGCAATAGTTAGGCCATAAGTTTCAGTCCCAGCCTGAAAACTGACAAATACATCAAGCAATAAAATCGACAGTCCAAGGTATTAGAAGAAGAGCTAGGCCTAACTGGCAAAACACAGAAAATGTTAAGAGAAAGAAGGGATCAAAACTGGGTAGTGAATGACCAGAAGCACAGAATGAATATATGAAGGTCCATTACATCAAGTATCACTGGTATCAGTAACACAATATTTGTATTTGTATATAAAATGATAGCATGCAGATTTAATATTTTGTTTCAATCTTCATTATTATTAGATTGATTTTTAAAGTGAAAGTGTTTAAATATATTGTTGCAAACTGCAATATGTATCTTATGATATATTATAAATGTTTCGTGATGTCACTGCATCTTTAATTATCCTTTGACTCCTACTTAGTTTTAAATATATATATAAATATATCATCATCATCGTTTAACATCCGCTTTCCATGCTAGCATGGGTTGGACGATTTGACTGAGGACTGGTGATCCAGATGGCTACACCAGGCTCCAATCTGATTTAGCAGAGTTTCTGCAGCTGGATGCCCTTCCTAACGTCAACCACTCCAAGAGTATAGTGGGTGCTTTTACGTGCCACCGGCACGAAGGCCAGTCAGGCAGTACTGGCAACGGCCATGCTCAAAATGGTATATTTTACGTGCCACCTGCACAGGAGCCAGTCCAGCGGCACTTGGCAACGATCTCACTTGAATGACTTTTCACGTGCCACCGGCACAAGTGCCAGGAATGCGAAGCTACGGCACAAGTGCCAGGAAGGCGACGCTGGGAACGATCACGCTCGAAAGGTTGTGCCATCACAATTTTGCTTTCGTTTACCCCAACAGGTCTTCGCAAGCAGAGTTTAGTGTCCAATGGAGGAAACGTTGGCATGGGGGCCAGTCGTCGAATTTAGTTCGATTTCGATTTCACTTGCCTCAACAGGTCTCGGTGTAAAGAGAGAGGGGTTAATTAGAGATTAAGATAGCTAAAGACATACTGATGTCCTAAATTCTGCTACATATTCCTACACCTCCTTCATCCTCTGATTGTACAGTTTTAATTTAGTCCTCACATACAACCACAACTTTCCACTCTCACTTTTCTTTCTCTATCACACACACACACACACACACACACACACTAACATGCATTTACTTCACCTTTCATTTCTAATCCCCACTCTGCAGCTCTTTCTCGTTCTCTCTCTTTCTACATACTCTATCTCTCACTACTCACTGTTCCTCTCACTCTCATTCTTTCCCTCTCTAGCAGTATCTGTCATTTCTTCTCCCACTTTAACCTTCAAACCAGCCTCGACTGAAAACACCTAAGATCAAATATCTTCTAGCTGTGACCATCTTGTCTTTTTTTATCTGAGTTGTGTGCATGCAGGATTACATTATCCGATGTGTCCATCCACTTTTAAGATGGTAGGGTAAGTGTGATATGAAAGAGAGATTTGATTGAAGTTTCTAGCAACTTGAGTAACCACAAAGTGATCCCACTCCCTCTACAACTGAACTGTGGTTGTTGTTATTGTTGCTGAGCTCCAGGTCAAATCTGATTGATCAGAACTTTGGTTATAGATCTGCTTAACTCAGGCTTGACCTGGGGTTAAAGAACAACAACAGCAATATAACAATATTGGCAATAGTAAGTTACAGAACTTTAGAATTGAATGTCTCACTAGAAAACAAACATCTGTGCAATAACAGTACTACTGGAATGGAATCAATTTTATGTAGTTCTACCAACACTAACTACATCAACACCAGAGTAAGTTGCTCATTAGAAGCTCTTGTTCAGATGATGAGCTATTGTAAATATGGCAATTTGTAAATAGTTTTCTTTCAATTCACAAATCATTGTTAGTATTCTTAACGAGAGAAAAAGAGAAAAGAGAAAGAGTGTGTACGTGTGGGAATCTTTGTAAATCATTAACAGTTGATGAAATAATAAAGTCACAAACCTTATAGTTGTTACAGTTTAGCCCAAGGTTAGTTCTGAGGAAGTAGACCTATGATCTGTCAAAGTGTTACAGTCATAACCATAATGTTTTGTGTATGTGTGTATGCATGTATACATGTATGTGTGTATTCTTTTGCAGCTATCATGCATCTTATGCATGTCGTCATGTATCATATGCTTTTACAGCATGTTGATAACATTACAATGAAAGTCTTCCTGATTAAGTGTGAGTTCTCCCAACGGATGAAACATGAGTTCTCCCATCAGATGAAGCCATAACATTACTTCATTCTGACTTTCTCATATGACAGAGATATTAGGGTGGTTTGCTAGTACCTTCCAAACGAAGGCAGCGAGCTGGCAGAATCGTTAGCACACCGGGCGAAATGCTTAGTGGTATTTTATCTGTCATTACATTCTGGGTTCAAATTCTGTCAACTTTACCTTTCATCCTTACAAGGTCAAGGTCCTGCCAAGGTCAACTTTGCCTTTCATCCTTACAACCCAGTCAAGTGCTGGGGTCAATGTAATTGACTAGTCCCCTCTCCACAAATTTTCAGGCCTTGTTCTTATAGTAGAAAGACTATTACCTTCTACAGCTGGATGGTTGTTGGCCCACAAGGAGCTCAGCCACCCTTCAACAGATCTTGTCTTTAGTTTTGCTAGCTGTCCAGATATCCTCTTCACAAAAGTAGCAAGCTACTCAAGTGGGAAAGCTGGTTTAATTGTTGACCACTCAACCATGGAACAGGTAGTACTGGTTCACATAGTACCAGTAGCAAGTTTCATCAGTCCGTGATGAGATCTCTGACTTGATTTATGCTATGTCAACTAATACAGTATTAAATATCATTATCTTTAATATGGTAGGGCATAGTTTAAGGGAAATTTGTTTGCTATTATTAGGTCTAGTGACCATGTAGACATTTGTCCAGATTGTCCCATTTTACCCCATACAATTCCCCATAGTTTGCTTTCAAAGTTGTTTACAAAAGCCACAAAAGGTCAAGCAGTGGAGTGAAACCACAGGATACAGGATAATTTCCAGCTTCAAACACAGAAACAGCGTATTTACAACAATACATCAAAAGGCTCCATTTAGTCATATGTTTGACTATCTGTGTGTCATAGGCCAGCTCAGTCAGAACTGCCTTAGGGGTATACAGCCTCATAGATGTTCCACTTTCTACTTTTGGATTAGAGGTGCAGGCATGGTTACATGATTAAGATGCTTGCTTTGCAACCAAGTGGTTTTGGGTTCAGTTCCATTGCGTGGCACCTTGGGTAGGTGTCTTTTACTATAGCCTCAGTCTGACCAATATCTTGTAAGTGAATTTAGTAGATGGAAACTGTGAGGAAGCCTGTCATGTGTGTGTGTGTGTGTGTGTGTATCCTTGTGTCTCTATTTGTCTTTTACTCCACTGCTTGAGCTCAACAACCAGTGTTGGTTTGTTTACATTCCTGTAACTTAGGTAGTTTTTAATACCTGTTTTCACTTCAAATAAGTACAAAAAACTATGAAAATTATATTTTAACTCTCTTAGAGTATGAAAATGAAGACAAAAGAACAATAAAATCATTTGAGATTCCGGTATTATTGTTGTCAAATAAACTTTCAAATGGAGAAAGAATGGTGCATTTTTTCCATTCAGAGCAAGTTGAAGCATCACTTTCTGTTGTGGTATCTAGATGATGATGATGATGATGATGATGATGATGATGATGATGGTGGTGGTGATGATGATGGTCATCATCATCATCAACAACAACAACAACAACAACAACAACCACCACCACCTTATCTAATGATGGAGGAAAGTCAGGAAAAACTTCATTGCTGTATAAATATTCCATTTGTAATTGATTTCTCATATCAATAAGGGCTGCTTACATTTAGGTGCTTTTGATGAAGTAGACACTTGGGCATCAATTGATGATAGCTGGAGCTATAGAGAATTTTTGAAACATCAATTGATGACATCCACTGTTCTCTAACAGATCATCAGTTAATGATATCTGCCATTTAAGGCTTGAAACCATTACCTTCAGTAGACTAGGATCAAATGTAGAAGAAATTTATTTCTCATGCATTTAAAATCATAAAAAAGTGGAGCTAAACATCAGCCCTTAGAAGCTAGTGGGACTCATTGAGGCATTTAGGGTTTTTACTCCACCTCTACAACATTATATATGCAGTTAGAGTGTAAAATAAAGTCAAGTACAATGAAATGCTGAGGTCAGTGGCCTATATCTCTGTCCACCCCTTCACCACCACCCCATGACTGTATCCCTTGAAGTTCAAGTGCTGTGTAGTCAGTCATGGTTATCGTTGATTACAGAAGTGTCAAGGAGAAAAAAAAAATCTCTTACCATGACTTGGCAAATGATTCATCATCATCATCATCATCATCATCATCATCATCATTTAGCATCCATTGTCCATTCTGGCATGGGTTGGACGGTTTGACCAGGGCTGGTAAGGTGAGGGGCTGCACCAGACACCAGTCTGATTTGGCATGGTCTCTATGGCTGGATGCCCTTCCTAACACCAACCACTCTGAGAGTGTAATGAGTGCTTTTACGTACCAGTTGCATGACACCAGTATCTGCCACAACTATGATTTCACTTGGCTTGATAGATCTACCTTCTCAAGCACAACATATTCTTTTCTAGTCTAAGCACAAGGCCTGAAATTTTTGGGGAGGGGGCCAGTCGATTAAATTGACCCCAGTATGCAACTGGTACTTAATTTATCAACCCCGAAAGGATGAAAGGCAAAGTTGACCTCGGTGGAATTTGAACTCAGAACATAAAGACAGACGAAATACCACTAAGCATTTCACCCAGTGTGCTAACGTTTCTGCCAGCTCGCTGTCTTTCAAGCACAACATATTACCAAAGGTCTCAGTCATTTGTCATTGCCTCCATAAGGCCCAACACTCAAAAGGTGCCTTTTATGTGCCACTGGCACAGATGCTAGTTTTATGTCACTGGCATCAACCACATTGCCTCTGTGAGGTCCAATGCTCAAAAGGTGCTTTTTACGTGCCACTGGCACAGGTGCCAGTTACATGACACCGACAACATCCACAGCTATGATTTCACTTGGCTTGACAGGTCTTCTTAAGTGACAGGAATTTTTCAATCACAGATTAGGACTTGTTTTGTGAGTCAGAGAGATTGCTGACTCTTATGATGACCTGAGGATAACTGAAAACCTCATACTCACAACTCTGTTCTTGCCAACTGCCTGAGTCAAAATGATGTTCAAATCACCTGTTTCATCACATGACATCCCTTCATTTCTCACTTCAGGTGCATAGCTTACTATGTCACAATTGCTGAGGGCTGAAACCTCTTGGAGCCACAGAAAGTGACCCACTCATTGTGACAGTGGGCAGTATCACACAACTGTGATAATAAAATACCACCATTTCTGTAGATACAGATGCACAGAAAGTACAGATGCACAGAAAGTACAGATGCACAGAAGGTGTGGTAAGGGTGGAAGCAGTTGTGATTCTTTGGTTCCCTACATGGATGCATCTTCTGTTGTGGTGTCATATGACTCAAGTCAAAGATAAACTTGTTATCAGTTTAAATATGCTTAAGAAATATTCAGATTGGTAACAAGTTTATATTTGTATACATCACTGCTTAGTGCTTCTAATCTGGATTGAAGTCATTCTCTTCTTTTGGGAATACACGATAACTTTAGACATCACTTTCTATTGTCTTCCTTATTCTTTCTCTCTTTCTTTTATTTATTTATTTTTGGCAATTGCTATATCATCATCAAATTAGATGACCAAGCTATCACTCACTCCCCACAACTAGATAAGATTAAATAAAATGACTACCAACAATGGATCTTCTATATAGTAGAAATATCAGCCAAATTATTCTTAAATTACACTCTATCATCTTGAAAATGACAGCAGGTATTGGATAATGTTCTCCAAGATACATACTGTCAAAGAGAAAGAAGAGGTAGCCATGACTGGGATATTCTTAACTAGAGGTATGCTCAATAAGAAATTACCTGATGCTAAATAGCAACCACAGAAAGCACCAAATATCCTTCAAATCACACTATATCATCTTAATGAAAAGGAAGATACACTGGGTAATCTAATCAAAGAAATACAAAATGATGGGATCATTACGGCTGGAATTCACTTAACCATAGGTCTGTTTGGTCAGTGCTGAACTAGGACTAAACAGTAACTGAATAGAGAGACAACATCATTCAGATAGATAAGAGTATATTGCTTGGGGGTGATATTAATCTTTCATCTTATACTTGTTTCAGTCATTGGACTGTGGCCATGCTGGGGTATTATCTTGAAGGATTTAGTTGAATAAATCAACTCTATGTTTTTTAAGTTTAGTACTTATTCTATCAGTCTTGCTTGATGAACTACAAAGTTCAGAGACATAAACCACCACTGCTTGACTGGTTGTTGAACAATGGTAGGGAACGAACACAAAGTTGAACAGATACGCACATATTTATATGGCAGGCTTCCCCATAGTTTTTGTCTACCAACTTCATTGACAAGGCAATGATTGGTCTGGGGTTATGGTAGAAAACACTTGCCCAAGGTACCACACAGTGGGACTGAACCTAAAACTGCTTGGTTGCAAAACAAATTTCTTAACCACACAACCATGCTTGTTAAGTTTTTTTCTTTTTCAATGTGCTAGCAGACAATTCTAATTTTTTGGTATTTAGTGTTCCTAACACAAATAGTATTAGCAACATTATTTTCTGTTTTTCAAATAGAAAATAGTGTTGCTAACATTTATGATATTTGTTTCAAGTTTACAATATAATATTGTTCACTGTACAATATGCTTCAAAATAACTGGAATCGTATGACAGTTCCATTATACAGATTTACCAAAATGCTCGAGGCTAATGTAATTAGCATATGGCTTCTAATTAGAGTACAGGACTAGATTAAATAATAATCTCTATCATAATATTGAATCCTACTATGCTTAATTTTGTTGTGGTTCACCTGTTTAAATGAAATCATGAGAAGATGATTAATTATTGTATGTTTTAAATCAGAATTACTTGGTTAAATTCAAATACTGCTATAACTTCCATAGTTTAGTTTACTCTTTTACAACCATTTAGACCAAAGTTACAACAATCTTCATGCAGTCATTGACCTTCACGTGTTTGGACTGGGCAGGGCATAATCACATCAAAGCCTTGTGAGTGGATTTGGTAAATGAAAACTAAAGGAAGCCCATTGTATGTATGTATGCATGTCATTGTTCAGTTTTATTTCAAGATTTCTTGCCAATAGAGAAAGAGCTGGTTTCTAACCTAGATTCAAGGCTCCATTGGAATTTCAATATCAACAACAGGGTATTTTTGTTTGTTTGTTTGTATGTATGTATGTATGTATGTCTCTTCTATTTTTTAATTATTATAAATCTTCCACTGAGGAACAAAGATACAAAGCTCCATCTTTGGGATGTAGTTAACACAGACAAATCCACATATGTATGTATATGTGCAGATTTGTATGTTTTGCCTTATGTATGTGTTCTCATGCATATAGTTGCATATCTAGACATGCTCATATATATTTAAATGCTAAACTTTTGGAACGTCTTACAGATTTTTACAGTTCAAGTGATGGATTGGATCTGTAGTCTTCAAATTAGCTTTCTCCTTTCTGATTTTGAGAAGCCTAATTTCTCAAGATTGGGCCCAGTGATTACAGGTATAAACCTGAACTTGTAATCTGGATACAGTAACTGCAGATTTCTCAATAGTTCAGTGTAGTTATTCTCTTTTTCACTAATCTTCAGCTTTATGATAACATCTGCTTGGCAGCTAATTTCGACAACTGTATTCAGTTTCTCTTCTCTATCTCAAATCATCATATCAGATTTGTTGTGCTTACATTTTATTGAGGTCTTCACTAGGACATTCCACCAGTTCTCCTTTGTATTATGAATGTCTACCATGCTGTGGGTTCTTATTTCTTAGTCCTCAGGGTTATCCTTCCAATGGATTTCATTAGAGTGTCCTAGCTACAACATCATGTCTCATCGGTAGATAATACCGTGATGACATTTATGGACAACTGTTTATGATGTGGGTGATATCTTCGGTGTTATGTATGTATGTATATGTATACACACACACACGAGCAAAAGAAACTGACATGAGGAGGTGCTGAAAAGTTTCTGGCTTTAAGGGTATCAGGAAATGCCTGGTTGGTAACCCAACCTTCCAAGTTCTTTCACAGGGCTTAGAAATACTGAAGGACCACTGCAATAAGTGTGTGAATCTGAGAGGGAAATATGTTGAATAAAATCATAATTAACTGATCTTCCTGTATTTTCTTTTACCCAAAGCCTGGAACTTTTCAGCATCCCCTCGTGTGTGTGTGTGTGTGTGGGTGTATATATATATATATATATATACTTTATTTTTTGTTATATTTCTGCTGCTTTTAAATAAAGCATATTACTCTACCTCTGGTATTTGAGTACTCTTTTTTCCACCTTGTTGCACATTTATGTGCTTACTCCGGTATATATATATATATATATATATATATATATATATATATATATATGCATGTGTGTATTTGTTTGTGGAGACATTAGTTGTGACATCATGTGATGATTTTAAATGACCATCAACATCATACAAGTGATGTTTGGTTCTATTTTTCCAAGAAAAACATTACCCTGACTTGGAAACAGGTGAGGGTTGATAACAGGAAGGGCATCCATCTGCAGAAAATCAGTCTCAGCAAATTCAATTTACCCCATGTATCTATGGAAAAGTGGTCATTAACCCTAAACAGATTATTCTGTCAAATGTAATGCTTAAGTAATCAAATTGTTTTGAATTAATCATGCAAAGACATCATAGCATTAAAATTTTGAGGATGTAGTTGCTTATTCTTAGAATGACATTGTAGGAAAAGTGTGCAAAGCCAGATCCGGCCAGTTTGAACATAGAACAGGTAGAATATTTAGGTCAGATATGGCTGGTTTAAATGCTAAAGGGTTAAATGATGAGGATAATGATTTTCCATGGTAGTTGTTGAAACAGTAGAAACCCTTACTTGTTTTTTGAGAAAGGTTTTTCCTTCTACTGACTTCTTACACATTGAAACTGATGAAGCAACCGAGCTGGAGGATGTAGCATTTCCTGGAAATAAACAAGTATCACTACTTTTGCTCAAATGGTGATAATATGAAAACACGCAGTAGCACACACGCATACATCTATACACAGAGGCTTTCTGTTCAATTTCTCTCTATCAAATATCACTTATAAGGCATTGATCAGCCCAAGGTCATAATAAAAGAAGCCACTCATAGAGATGGAACTTGAAACCATATGGCTGTGGAAGTATTTTCGCAACTACATAGAAAATTCTTAAATTAAAGACCACCAGAGCTGAATAAAGACTTTCACTAAGAACTCAGACTGTTAAGTGGATAAAAACTGTTTCATTTAACAAGAATGGTAAATTTGGATAAGTTTGTTCACTATAAGGAGATGAGATCACTGATCTTTCAAGTCAAACTAACATAGCTGTGTGCTTAAGAAGTTCTCTTTGAAACCACAGGGTTCCAGGTTTAATTTCACTATGTGTCAACCAGGGCAAATGTTTTTGGTGTAATCATGGTATAATTTAGTCAAAGACTAGCAGCTGGACATTTGCAACAAATATGAATATGTTACACTTGTGCTTTGAATACTGAAGTCAAAAGTTTTAGTGGAATAAAGTAATTTTATTCCCAGTAATCCAGTAACTGTTTTGCATCACAACACCTGCTATTTTCAGAAATTTGTTTAATAAACAAACTCTTAAATCAGAAAGATCAAAAGGTCTGATATCAGGTTTTTTTTGTAATATTTCTGGCATTCCACATTCTGACTGTAGTTATATTCACTATACAACTTATTGGCTGAAATCTCAAATGTCAACACTGACTGGTTTGAAATCTTATATTTTAACTATTGACTATTTTGACAAAATACATTGTTTTATTAGATGAAATGAATATTCTGACAACGAAAGATTTCAAGCAATATCATTGCTCTAGTTGTTGTCAAAAGCTATTCACTCAGTGTTTGACAAAAGCAATCTATTAACAGACATCAAAAGGAAGGTTGAGCTCTCACAGCATGAGAAAAAAAATGGACATAAAAATAACCATGGTGACAATACCAGCAGACCTAACTAGAAAGACAACCAATGAAAACAGTTTTGTTAGCGACAAAGCAAAGAGAGTTGTGAATAGTTTTATTAAAATTCCATTTGTTTCCATGTAATCTAGGTGAGACAAAATTGTTGGTACTTCATATTCAATAGTTTCAATTAAGATTGAGAAAAAACCAAAACAAAGAAAATATTGCTACAATTAATTAAACCTAATAACAGTTTGTGTGGACGTGCATGACTTAGTGGTTAGAGCAGTGGACTCGTGGTTGAGGGATCGCGGGTTCAAATCTCAGGCTGGGGACAACGTGTGTGTTTATAAATGAAACACCTAAGCTTCATGTGGCTCCAGCAGAAGGTAATGGAAAACTGCCTGACTCTTTCACCACAACTTTCTCTCACTCTTTCCTCCTGCATCTAGCAATTCACCTGCAATGGACTGGCATCCCGTCCAGGTGGGGAAACTATACGCCAATGAAACTGGGAAACCGGCCCTTATGAGCCAGGCATGGCTTGAGAAGGAACAAATAACAACAAAGATAACAGTTTGTATGGAGGTGCATGGTTTCTTCCTTCTTCGCCCTTTTCAAGCCTAGCCAGGCTCATGGGCCCGGTTTCCCAGTTTCTATGGCATATGTGTTCCTCCCAGCTGGACGGAACGCCAGTCCATCACAGCGTTATTCAAGAAACAGGAAGAAAGAGTGAGAGAAAGTTGGGGCGAAAGAGTACAACAGGGGTCGCCACCACCCCCTGCCGGAGCCTCGGGGAGCTTTAGGTGTTTTCGCTCAATAAACACACACAACGCCCGGTCTGGGAATCGAAACCGCAATCCTCCGACTGCAAGTCCGCTGCCCTAACCACTGGGCCATTGTGCCTCCACGGTGCATGGCTTAGTGGTTAGGATGTTGGACTCATGGTCATAAGATTGTGGTTTCGATTCCTGGACTGGTCGATGCATTATGTTCCTGAACAAAATACTTCATTTCACATTGCTCCAGTGCACTCAGCTGGTAAAGATAAGTAATCCTGTAACAGGCCGGCATCCCATCAAGAGGGGAATGTATACACCAAAGAAACCAAGAAACCAGTCCTATGATTCTTACAGAGTAATGTGGACTGACCAATAACAGTCTATTCTTTTCTTTTACTTGTTTCAGTCATTAGACTGTGGCCATGCTGGAGCACTGCCTTAAAAGGTTTTAGTTGAAGAAATTAACTCCAGGACTTATTCTTTGTAAGCCTAGTTATGGGGATGTAAACGCACCAACATTGGTTGTCAAGTGATGGTGAGGGATAAACATAAACACAAAGACACACACACACACACACACACACACACACACACACACACACACACACATGATGGGCTTCTTTCAGTTTCTGCCTACCAAATCCACTCACAAGGCTTTGGTTGGCTCAAGGCTATGGTAGAAGACACTTGCTCAAGGTGCCATGCAGTGAGACTGAACCTGGAACCATGTGGTTGGGAAACAAGCTTCTTAACACAGCCATGCCTGTTTGTAGACTTTTGTGAGATAAATTTCTTTCAAGTATTCAATTTGACACTTTTTGTAATTATTGACTCAAGTTACTTTGTTAGGGGTGTCTGATAATTATTTCTAATTTTGGCACAAGGCCAGTAATTTTAAGGTGACTGGTACTTTGTTTTATTGACCCTGAAGGGATGAAAGTCAAAGTCAACCCCAGCAGAATTTGAACTCAGTACATAATGTGTTGTAAGAAATGCTGCCACACGTTTTGTCCTTTGTGCTAACAATTCTGTTGGGTTATTCCAGGTTATAACATCAATTTATTGCTCACTGAAAGGGCAGAGTGTGAAGTTTGCAGACTTTATTTGTGTACGGCATATCCTACTGCAAAACCTTTTGATTGCTTCTAAGTAGTTATTTGGGTGACATCCTACCTGGTTTAAGATGATCAGGAATACTCAGCAGCAACATTAACATCACAACAACTACCAACAACAACAATAACAACAACAACAACAATGATGAAGAGCCAGAATATGAGTCTCTGCACGTTTGCTCAAACTGTTAGAAATAGAAGTGATTTCTCTTTCAAATCGATTGTTGGATAATGTGGTTCTGGATTCCTTGCGCATTGGGAAAAATTACAGAAATGTCATCACTGGAATGCCAATGATCACAGGTCTGCTCAATTAAGGCTGACCCAGGGTTGAATAATAGTAACAACAATGCCAATCACCACCCACAACACCCATACTCATACTCTGGCTCTTCATCATTGTTGTTGTTGGTGGTGGTGGTTGTGGTAATGTTAAAACATGCCCAACCAAAAGACATAACTCCTAACCCAATCCCCTGCACCCTTTTTCATTTCACCACTTTTTTCACAGTAGCTGCTGACCGGTTGTGTCTCTCTCGGATGTTGAATGAGGACTTATGGTTATTAAAGTGGGTTCTGAAGGGGCCTTCCATTGCCCCCACATATTTCTGCATGCTTGGTTGTCCATTGGGTCCATTGGTTACTTCTGCCACATAAACAACTGTTTCCGTATTGCAGTGGCCACTTAGTAGACAAGTTGTGTTACCTCTACATGAGCATGCTGCCTCAGTCTCGAGTCTGGGCCTACCTACTAAAATCTTTTTTACACTAGGTGCACAGTTAAAGGATAATCTCAGGATATGTCTATTAAATATTTTGCTGAATCTATTGGTACAGGAGAAGTATCAATCAACTAAACTAAGGAAGATCTTACCTACTCTTGTCCTAATATTTAAAGAGAATGGTGGTGTGAACCACAGTACTTTCCAGTGGCATTTTCTCTTTGTGGAGCTAGGGTCTGGTATGTAACTAATACTATCCTTGAAACTGCTGGCAGCCAGAGCCCAGTTTTAGTATGGGGCAGCAGCATCAAAGATCTCTTTACTTGAAGACAAGCTGGATATTCTCCTGCTGACACCTGTAACTAGGTTCCTGAACACTATGGCTGGATGGTAGGAATCTGTGTTCCTGTAAGGCAACTTCTCATTTGGTTTCTTAAAGGGCCTATAGGCACCTGATTCCAGGTCCAGGGTCATGTCAAGAAAATCTACTGTGACCTTCAGTCCGAGGGAGTTCATGGTGATTGTGAGGTCCTTTCTGAGTCTATCTAGTGTGTGGCTGTTAGTCCCTCTTGATATTGCTACTGCATTGTCCCTGTAGAGGCCAAAGCTAGTTGAAGGGAATTTCTTTTTTAGTATATCTACAATGAAGAAATCGACTAGGTCACATATGCCTGCACTGTCAAAAGCACCCATTGCCACGTTGAAGGAGCCCTCTGGCTCAGTGTGTTTGGTCCAAGGAGACCCCTTACTGAAGAGTAGCGTTCTTCTAATGCATGAGAATGTGTATGAACTCGTCATTCACTTCAGTATGAGCCCTGGCAAAGTTCAGTGCCTTTAACAGAAGCTCCCTTGATATAGATGGGTATGCTTACACCCCTGGATAAAATAATACATATGATACTGCTACACATACCACACACCCTATATCACACACCCCATCCATGTAGGGACACCACATTAATAATACACACTTTCCCCACTTCAAGATAACTCTTGCCAGATTCACAGCATACCCAACCTAGAGACACAACTCCTAACCCAATTCCCTGGACCCTTTTTCATTTCACCTCCTTTTTCACAACAGCTGCTAACCAGTTGTGCTAATTCACCTCTGACAATAGAGAGCATATCAGCTATCTCTGATGCACGTAAGGTTATATAATCGGATTGTTACCTACCACTCCACTGTATTCTTTATGCAAAACTAATTGATAAGATCAGCTGAGATGGATATTTAATACTATAAAATTCAAATAATATACCCACGCTACTGACAGATATATGAGTGCATCTTCTCCCTGACTTATGGTCTCTTAGATGACTCATGTGCACACACACACACACACACACACACACACACACACACACACATTATACAAGTAACTCAAGTCATTTCAATAATTTAATTAGGGTAAGGCAAGTTTGAAGTGAGTTCAGGCTGTTAACTCTCCTTATTTTATCTACCTTTTGTCAGGTCTTGTTTTCCTTCCCACAGGGTGCTCAAAAACCACCCTATTCATCAAGCAGGTTTAGTGTTATCAGTAGTACTCAAGAGAAACTTAATATGTATATTTTCAAATACAAAATAGAAGCAGTGTTAGTGTAATAAATGTTATCAACCACATATACTTAATGTATATATGCTTTGTGTATTTGCCTATTGCCAAATCTGGCAAATACATAAAGCATTTATGCTAAGTGTATATGGTTGATAAAATATATATATATATTTTATTCTTTTATTTGTGTCAGTCATTTGACTGCAGTCATGCTGGAGCACTGCCTTTAGTCGAACAAATCAACCCCAGGACTTATTCTTTGTAAGTCTAGTACTTATCCTATCAGTCTCTTTTGCCCAACCGCTAAATCATGGGGACATAAACACACCAACATCAGACACACAAACATATACACACACACACAAATATATATATATATCATGGGCCTCTTTCGGCTTCTGTCTACCAAATCCACTCACAATGCTTTGGTTGGCCCCAGGCTATAGTAGAAGACACTTTCCCAAGGTGCCATACAGTAGGACTGAACCCAGAACCATGTGGTTGGTAAGCAAGCTACTTACTACACAGCCATTCCTGTGCCTATTATATATATATATATATATATATATATCCTATGATGGATACCTCTTATGTGTTTAAATGTACACTGTATATATATATATATATATATATATATATATATATATATATATGGTCTTAACTGTGTATATCTTAGTTTTTAGAATAGGTGTGCCATATCCCTGTGTGCGGTAAGAGGAGACTTAAAGGCCGATTGTTAGATTGATAAGAAGAGGACTGGTTGCAAAACATTGCCTCACAAAATCTCATTCAACCTATGCCAGTATGAAAATGTATATATAAAAGCAAAGATGATGATGATCATATATATATGTTGTGTGCATGTGTATGTGTGTGTGTGTGTGTGTGTGTGTAGCCTGATTGGAAAAGTAATTGTCGGGGTTCAGGAACCTGGTGGTGACCCTGCAGACCACAACTAAATTTCTTGGATCCTAGTGGCTCGTCTTGACATAAACTGGTTTCAAACCAGAGAGGAAGCTTCTACAGGGTCATTCAACCTGCTAGAAATAGCACCCAAACCCCTCTGATATCATACCCAACCATCTTAATAAAACGAAAGACACATTGGATTATGTAGTCTTAGATACCCTATATCCGAAGGAGAAAAAAATGAAATAGTCACTGCTGGAATGTTTCTAATCACAGTCTGCTGGACTAGAGCAGACATCCTGGGGCCAAACAACAGCAACAACTGGTTTTCAGGGTTACATTTTTCTCCTTCCTAACTTCTCGGTGTCATCATGGCTGAGGTGGCTTTGCCCCACAAACTTACTTTCCTGTGAACAATAATATCACAACTACTTGTTAAACTATTTTGTTTTGAAATAGAAAACAGATGGTATATATTTTTCATCTTCTGCAAATAAAGACGTAACGAAAGCCAGAATATCAAAATGTTTATTATGCACAAATAAAGTTCTAATTAGAGAATCAAGCTATTTTCATATTGTTTCTTCTTAGTAATGATCACAGACTTATTACTTTATAAATAATCTATCAAGCAGTATTAAACCAGATATCTTCCTAAAAAGAGATAATTTATATCCGTACAAACATTTATCCATCCTTGCACCAACACACACACACACACACACACACACACACACACACACACACACACACTTCATAGTATATGTGTGGCATTGTTTTCTGCTTCCTAACAGTTTGCCAAATCTCAGACATAACATAAGATAGATATGAAAATTAAATGCTGAAGGAATTTACAAATGGTTCCAAAAATAAATTTTTGGCACTACATAGTATAATAATTTCTCTAAAGACAATTTCTAAAATTATCTTCCAGAACAGCTATGCATTATAAGAGTAGTGAACTTAAGTTGCAAATTTAGCTTCTTCACTCTCCATCTACTGTCTCGACTACTCTGCAGTTTTAATTGCAAAACCATTCTGAAAAGATAATTGACAAGAGAACAGCAAGCAGTCTGTTACAATAAAGTTTACAACAGAAATGGCATTTTCAGACGAGTGTCATCTCAGGGGAGATTACTCCACATCATTCCTGGAGCATAAACGTAATATTTCACAACTTATACCATGTTGAGTGATTGTCACCACCTGATTAGACTTTTAACACTTTTAAACACAAAAATACATTCTTTTAATTTCTAATTGAAGCATTTTTCCCTCTCTTACATTTTCATTTTTGAAATACTATTCTTAATTAAAACTACAAAATATTATCAAAATATGTTCATGAAAAAATAAAATGCTATAAAATGTAGAAAAATACATATTTGAGGAAATGTTTTACACACACACACACACGCGTGTGTAGGCATGGTGATGCAAACAGGAAAACAGAACTCAAAATATACGTATATTTTTATTAATATTTAGCAGAAGTAACAGATTAACTCAAGAGCTGTTGGCAACAAGCCTTGAGTGACTCTGCTGCTTCTGCTAAATATTAATAAATAAAGGTGTGTGTGTGTGTGTGTGTGTGTGTTTGTGTGTGTGTGTGTTTGTGTGTGTGTGTTTGTGTGTGTGTGTGTTTGTGTGTGTGTGTGTTTCCTTTAGCGTTTTGAAGAAACTAGTTATTAGTAATTTTCTTTTTCAAATGTATTGTACAGATTCAATTCATCCTTTAGTAGGGTCTTTTTTTCTTTATAAGTGACTCAGAGTAGGTGAGACGATGCCTTATGATCTTAGGAGGCCCTCTCAGACTGGAAGAGGTATTCCAGTAGGCACATACAAACAAACTAGTTCATCATCATCTTAACCATTATCTTTGTCATTATCTTTAGGTCCACTTTTTACATGCTGGTATGGGACTGAATAAGAATTTCTGAGGCAATATTCTTTAACCAGATTCCTTTTCTGAGATTTAACCTTAACTGTTTTCATATAACGTATTTTATTCCACTATTCTTTGCCCAAGCATCTAGGGGAAATATTGACTATGTGGGACATTAACAAATTCCATTGCCGGTAAAGGAGTGTCAATGCAAATGACATGTGGAGACAAACACATAAACACACCAATATATGTACACCCCACCTCAGATGTCCTTATACACACACATACATAGTTGTAGACATGACTGTGGGGTTAAGTTCATTTCACATCCATGGAAACTAACAACATAACCTGTATGAGCATGTTGCTTGTTTACAACCATCACATAATGTCAAAATAAGGGCACACACATGTATGTATGTATGTATATGTTATGTCTCAAGCTACTGCTATCTAGCACCTTCAGATGATCTCTACTCAACTGCTACACGACTACTACTCAACTCCTCTACCACGGCTAGACTACCTCTATTTATATGTCTTGGGCAACCTACTTCTTCACTTGGGGGTGTCGACACAACAATATATATATATATATATATATATATATATATATATATATATATATATATATATATATATATATATATACATATATATATATATATATATATATATATATATATATATATATATATGTTCATATATATATGTAAATATATGTCTCTCTCTCTATATATATATACACACACATGTATGTATACACACACACACACATACGCTCTCAATGGGTTACTGTCTACCAAATCCACTAACAAAGCTTTGGTTGATCCAATACTTCAGTTGAAGACACTTGCCCAAATTGCTCTGCAGTGGGACTGAACCCAAAGCTTCTTAGTCACACAACCACACTTGTGTCTCTATTAATATTATCACTACACTAGTTAAGGCCAAGCTGACAGAACTGTTAGCATATGAGACAAAATGCTGAATAGCATTTCATGTTTCTATGTTCTGATTTCAAATTCTGCCAAAGTCAACTTTGCCTTTTGTCCTTTCAGGGTCAACAAAATAAGTATCAGTTGAGCACTGGAGTCTACGTAACCAATTTACTTTCTTTCCCCAAATCGCTGGCCCTGTGCCAAAATTTAAAACCAATGTTACTATACCAGTCATTAATATTAACAAACCAAATTATTTATAAGGGCATGGCGTTAGGAAGACCATCCAGTGGTAGAAACTCTGCCAAATCAGATTGGAGCCTGGTGTAGCCATCTGGTTTCACCAGTCCTCAGTCAAATCGTCCAACCCATACTAGCATGGAAAGCGGACGTTAAACGACGATGATGATGATGATGAAAAGGCAATAGTTACTGGAGTGTGAATGCTATTGACCAGTCGTAGCCAAGTTAAGTCTAAGGATGAGTTTAATGATAATATACAGACTCGGTTGTCAGGTTGTCTATAAGGTGTTCCAGATGGAGTTGATAGATAATCCACACCTTGAGGTGTTAAGTTATTTAAAGATATGATACTGCTTGTTGTCTCTCATATACCTAGCACTGTATATGTATTGGTAGATATGCATATGTCTCTTATTTAAGTTTGTCTGCGCTTAGTAGTTGTCAGTATGTTTAAGATATGTTTATTTCGAGAATGGAAACATTGGTTTTAATTTCTTACTTTATTAATCACAGTTTAGTTACTAAGAAACAAAGAAATGGAAAAAGAAAAAAGGGTGAGGATTAAGCAGAAGATGGAGGGGAAGGGAGCAACTGGCCACACAACCTACAACAAATGGCATGCGCAGCCATGCCCCCGTACTTATGACTGCCATGATGTTGCTGTGGAGAATGGCCAGTGACATTCACTGCAGCAGCCACTCCACTTTGTGGGGCTCATTTCTCAGATGGGCCACCATTATCCTGATTTTGTAGAGGAAATTGGTAGTGTGGCAGTTTGTTTACTTTTGTTATTGCTTATTTGTTTACATAAATGGTCATAATTCTATTTCCCACACACAAAAATAACAGATAGAAAAATTTATGTCCAGTTGTTGTTTTGTCCCAGGTCAGATCTTATTCAACAGACATATGACCAAAGGCATTCCAAACATGGCCACTTATGCTGTCATTTTCTTTCAAACTTGGAACTACATAAATCAATGTGTCCTTCCATATTCAAGAAAATAAGATGTGGTTAGAAAGGAATATGTTTGCTATTTCTAGCAAGTTAAATGATTATACAGAGGTTTCCTTGTTCATTTGAATATAATATAAACTTCTTTCTGGCACTTGTGCCCATGACATGTGTAAGGATTTTCGAGCGAGATCGTTGCCAGTGCCCCTGGACTGGCTCTTGTGCGGGTGGCACATAAAATACACCATTTCGAGCGTGGCTGTTGCCAGTACCCCCTGACTGGCTTTCGTGCCGGTGGCACGTAAAAGCACCCACTACACTCTCTGAGTGGTTGGCATTAAGAAGGGCATCCAGCTGTAGGAAGGGCATCCAGCTGTAGGAAGGGCATCCAGCTGTAGAAACTCTGCCAAATCAGATTGGAGCCTGGTGTAGCCATCTGGTTTCACCAGTCCTCAGTCAAATCGTCTAACCCATGCTAGCATGGAAAGCGGACGTTAAACGATGATGATGATGATGATGATAATACAATGTTGGAGGTGGTGGGATAGTCAATTAAATCCTTCCCAGTATTGGTTGATATTTTATTTTATTCAATCTCCAGAAAGGGATCAATAAAATGAAATCAAAGCAAAGTTGAGATCCATGGAATTTGAACTCAACATAACTAAATGCCATAATGTTTTAATAATCTGCTAATCTACTAATATTGGTCTGTATTTTAAGGTGGCAAGCTGGCAGAATCTTTAGCATACCAGACAAAATGCTTAGCAGCATTTCATCTGTCTTTATGTTCTTAGTTCAAATTATGCCAGAGATGACTCTACCTTTCAACCTTTTGGGGTGGATAAAATAAGTACTTGTTGAGCACTAGGGTCAATGTAATTGACTTAAACCATCCCCCAAAATTGCTGGCCTTATGCTACAATTTGAAACCAATATTGGTCTGTATTTTGATGGAGAAAAGATATTAAATTGATTTGTCTAAGTTTCACAATTTATTCTGATCAATGTTGATGCAAAAGTAAAGATTTAACAAAGTTTTATCTTATGAAATTCCTCATCATATATTTCTTATCTCTTTACTCCCCACAAGGGGCTACACAGAGAGGGGATAAACAAGGACAGACAAAGGGATTAAATCGATTATATCGACCCCAGTGTGTAACTGGTACTTATTTAATCGACCCCAAAAGGATGAAAGGCAAGGTCGACCTCGGCGGTATTTGAACTCAGAACGTAAAGACAGACGAAATACTGATAACTGATAAGCATTTCGCCCGGCGTGCTAACGATTCTGCCAGCTCGCCGCCTTATTGCCATCATCATATGTTTCTAAGTAAATGAAATACTGTTGAAGGAAAAAAATTACCTTTAACAGGCTGATCTTTATGATACTAGACCAAGGTCAGATTAAAACACAGAGAAGCCCTAAGCACGTAAAAGATTTTGGTGCTCCCATATATGTAATTCAAAATATAAACAATAATAAACCATAAAATAAAACTTTTAGTTTTCAAAATGCAACCAAACTAAAAGTAAGATGGAAAATAATGCTTATTTTTGAATACTTCCACTTTATTTATATTCGAAAATGTTCTCGTACATTTTTTAATTACAAAGTCTTTGATCAGATCCTCACTATGACACCATGAACACTTCAAAATTATATTTTCAATCATATAAACTACTTTGAATATTATTTCAGCAACTTTAGAATGATTTGATTTCTTTTGTGCTGTAAATCATTTGCTATTTCTGTGGTGCTCCCACCACTTCCCTTAATGCCCTAAGCACATGCTTATTTTGCGTAATGGTTAATCCAATGCTGAACTAAGCAACCTGAGACCATTTCTGATTCTATGACACCATGCCATCAAAAAACACCTCTGATTCTATCATACCAAACCATCTGAGACAATCCCTAGTTCTATGAGACCAATTCATATGAGAACATCTCTTGTTCTGTGATACTAATCAGCTTGAAAACACTCTTGATTCTGTGATACCAAAATATCAGAGACCACCTCTGGTTCTATGAAACTGACTTCCTTGAGACTACTCTGGTTCTATGGTACTAAGCCATCTGAGACCATCTTCGGTTCTGTGATGCAAAGCCTTTCATTTCAACAACGCTATATTTAAATTAAAGATCTCTCTTTGCAATTTTTTGTTTAGTTTTGATCCAGATATCAACTTAATCATAAAACAAAGGCACTCAGAGAGCACAAACCTCCACCAAGGCAACACCATCGTCCTCTCAACGATTAGCCAGAAATAATTTTAAAAATGAGAATATCTAAAATAAACTTGACTGCTCTCACAAAGAAGAATACTAAAAATGAACCCGACCACTCTCGAAAATTAGGTAAAAAAATGGAAAAATAATCCAGAAGCCTTGTCCAGTACCAGATCGATCCCAAAATCTAATCAGTTTGTGCCAGTCACGAGGTCAAACATCCCTGAAAATTTCATCCAAATTCATCCAGTAGTTCTTGAGATATCTTGTCTACAAAAAACAAACAAAAAACACGACTGAAAATAATACCTCCCCCTTTGCTAAGGCAGAGGTAATAAACAATAGAATCCAAAGAAAAAGTGCTGGTTATTGTTGGTGATTCGTGAGTAATTAGTAAAGAGGATAGAATCAATTGTTTACTGTCAGAAAAAGGAAGCGCTTAAGGTTTTGTACTTAAAGAGAATGATGGTACCTGATGGCACTGAATACAATAAACTGGAGGGGTTGGGGTACAGCCCCAGAAATTCTAATTAATAATGTAAATAACAGGATACAAGGAAACTAGTGGTGATCTGAATTTATCGAAAGATACAGGCTGTGCCCTTTGTTAGAAAACTAGTAATAATTGAGTTATTAAATTATATCATCAACCTCATCGTTTTAACATCCACTTTTCTGTGCTCACATGGGTTGAATGGAATTTGGTGAGGTAGATTTTCTCTGGCCAGATGGTCTTCCTGTCACAAACCCTACCTGTTTTTAAGTATGGTAATATTTTCCTACAACCAGACATGTTTTCACAGAATATTGAAAATGAAGGAGACTTTTTGCATTATGCTGACAATCATTTACAACTATCACTTTAACTTTCTGGGATACATGGTTTGTCTCTAGTGAAAATTCAACTAGCTTATGTGATATTGTGCTACAAGCATTGTCAGATCCAACCATAGCACATCTAGCCACCACCCCCACCCCCACCGCGCCCCTTTCTTGGGTGTTCTAGGCAACTAGAGACCTGGTATACTTCCCTTCTGTACTGATGTGTCGATGTATTTATTGTTCAGCAGAAAATTGGGGAGTTTCTTGGACACAATCCTGAAAAAAAAATCTTGCTTTCCTCATTGAGAAAAGAGAGTGTTTTTGTGTTTGTCTTCCTACCATTGCCTAACAACCAGTGTTGGTTTTGTTTATGTCCCTATAACTGAGCAGTTCAGCAAAAGAAATCAATAGTATTTACTTAAAAAATAGTAAGCACTGGGGTTCATTTTTTCACAGTGCTTCAGCATGGCCACAGTCCAATGACTGAAACAAGTACAAGATAAAGGTAAAATATAGGTGTATATGTGGGTGTGGGTGTGGATGTTAGTTTCTAAAACAAATGTGTGCATATATGTCCATCATAGGATAGGACTTCTATAAGTTTACATTTTTTAAATTCTTCATCAAAATATCATTTGTGTTTATTATATTGTATATTCATCATCATCATCATCATCGTTTAACGCCCGCTTTCCATGCTAGCATCGGTTGGACGATTTGACTGAGGACTGGTGAAACCGGATGGCTACACCAGGCTCCAATCTAATTTGGCAGAGTTTCTACAGCTGGATGCCCTTCCTAACGCCAACCACTCAGAGAGTGTAGTGGGTGCTTTTACGTGTCACCCGCACGAAAACGGCCACGCTCGAAATGGTGTCTTTTATGTGCCACCCGCACAAGAGCCAGTCCAGGGGCACTGGCAACAATCTCGCTCGAAAACCCTACAAAGCCAGTCAGGTGGTACTGGCAACGGTCACGCTCAGGATGGTACATCTTATGTGCCACCCGCACAAGAGCCAGTCCAGGGGCCCTGGCAACGATCTCACTTGGCTTGCCGGGTCTTCTCACGCACAGCACATTTCCAAAGGTCTCGGTCAGTAGTCATCGCCCCGGTGAGGCCCAATGTTCGAAGGTCTTGCCTCACCACCTCAGCCCAGGTCTTCCTGGGCCTACCTCTTCCACGGGTTCCCTCAACTGCTAGGGAGTGGCACTTTTTCACGCAGCTATCCTCATTCATTCTCACCACATGTCCAAACCAGCGCAATCGTCTCTCTTGCACACTACTACTGATGCTTCTTATGTTCAGCTTTTCTCTCAAGATACTTACACTCTGACAGGTATGCACATTTACATTACACATCCAGCGGAGTATACTGGCTTCATTCCTTGCGAGCTTACGCATGTCCTCAGCAGTCACAGCCCATGTTTCACTGCCATGTAGCATGGCTGTTCGTACACATGCGTCATACAGTCTGCCTTTTACTCTGAGTGAGAGTCCCTTTGTCGCCAGCAGAGGTAAGAGCTCTCTAAACTTGGCCCAGGCTATTCTTATTCTAGCAGTTACACTTTCAGCGCACTCACCCCCACTACTAACTTGGTCACCCAGATAGCGGAAGCTATCGACTACCTCTAGTTTTTCTCCCTGGAATGAGATAGAAGTTGTTTCCTGTTTGTTTACAGTGTTTATTGCACCTGAACATCTGTCACATACAAAAACTAACTTCGTAGTTAATCTGCCTTTGATATTGCTGCACCTCCTATGTGTCCATAGCTTGCACCGGGTACATATTATAGAGTTACTACCTACTCCTTTACTGCATACTGAGCAGGGCCATCTACCTGAAGAGGTTTGTGTTTTATCTACCTTCCTACTTATTAGGATTTTGGTTTTTGCTAGGTTGACTCTAAAGCCCTTCGATTCTAGTCCTTGCTTCCACACCTTAAACTTCTCCTCTAGTTCTGATAGTGACTGCGCAATTAGTGCAAGGTCATCAGCATAGAGGAGCTCCCAGGGGCAACCTGTCTTGAATTCCTCTGTGATCGCCTGGAGGACTATGATAAATAGGAGGGGGCTGAGGACAGAACCTTGGTGGACCCCTACCTCTACCCGGAATTCATTACTGTACTCATTTCCAACCCTCACCTTACTGACAGCATCTCTGTACATGGCTCGCACAGCTCTCACTAACCATTCTTCTATCCCAAGTTTCCTCATTGACCACCAGATAAGGGATCGGGGGACCCTGTCATAGGCTTTCTCCATGTCAACGAAGGCCAGAATTACAATTTGAAATTATGTGATATATTAATGAAGATTACAAATATTTTATGAATCTGTTTCTTATTAAGAGTGATTGAATTATTCGATGCCATTAGAAGCCTCTGGAATGATTAATGTAAATTAAATGAAAAAAAATTCAACTAATTACTTTAGAGTAATTAGTTAAATGAATAGAAGTATTACTTATGGTGAATTTCATACTAGCTAATAATGGGGTAGTAATGTAACTGCTAATGATAATGAGTAATTTGATAGTTCTTATATCCCCATTCCACTTGATTTTCACAATAAATAAAGTTGATTCTACTTTCAGTATAGGGTCACACCATCAATACACGCATTGTTAAAAATACATTAAAATAATATTCACACACACACATACACACACACACATTGGTGCATGCATAACTGTAGTAAGAATTTGCTTGCTTCCCAACCCCATGGTCCTAAGTTCATTCCCACTGCTTGCCACCTTGGGCAAATGTCTTCTAGTATAGCCCTGGGCCAACCAAACAACCAAAGCCGTGTAGGTGGATTTGGTACACAGAAAACTGAAAGAAGCTCATTGTACACACACATGCATGCATGAACACACACACACACATACACATCTATCTATCTATTTATCTGTCTATCTATCTATATATCTATTTATCTGTCTATCTATCTATCTATCTATCTATTTATCTGTCTATCTATCTATCTATCTATCTATTTATCTGTCTATCTATCTATCTATCTATCTATCTATCTATTTATCTGTCTATCTATCTATCTATCTATCTATCTATCTATCTATATATATATATATATATATATATCTATATAGATGGCACGTAAAAAACACCACTTGAGCATGGCCGTTGCCAGTACCGCCTGACTGGCCCTCGTGCCGGTGACACGTAAAAGCACCCACTACACTCTCAGAATGGTTGGCATTAGGAAGGGCATCCAGCTGTAGAAACTCTACCAGATCAGATTGGAGCCGGGTGCAACCATCTAGTTTGCCAGTCCTCAGTGAAATCGTCCAACCCATGCTAGCATGGAAAGTGAACGTTAAACGATGATGATGATGATGATGATATATATATATATATATATATATATATATAATATATGTATGCATATGTATGTGTGTGTACATCTGCATGTTACTGTCTCCTTGACATCATGTGATAGTTGTAAATGATTGTCAGCATAATGCAAAAAGTAAGTCCAGACTGGGGTTTTACTCTGGTCGCATGACATCTGACTTGCACCAACTAGAAATGGGTAGGGATATTTACTGAGTGCAGTATCTCAGTGTCTCTTTTACTTTCTCTTTTTATGTTTGCAAGAATCATGTTAGCCAAGTCAGCAGAGAAGGCATGCTGGGATCCACACAGCCCGACAGATGTAAGGCAACCATCCATCAGAGCTTTCATGGATGACCTCATGGTGACAACAACAACAATGCAGAGGATCCTCCATGAACTAGAGAAGCTTGTGGCATGGGTATGGAGGAGTTTCAAATCTGCAAAGTTTAGGTGCATGGTTTTGAAGAAAGAAAATGTCAAAAATGAATTTTACTTCAAGGTAGGGGAATATCAGATCCTATTTATTATTAAAAAAACCTGTCTTGGGAAGGTCCTCAACTGCAATCTAAAGGACACTGACTCAATTAAAGCAAGCAGAGCAGACTTGGAAAGCTGCTTGAGAGCTGCATACAAGTCTGGTTTACCAGGCGGATTAAAGGCTTGGGTAAACTAGCATGGTGTCTTTCCATGAATACGCTGGTCCCTGCTTGTCTATGACATCTTCATGACAATAGTAAGGGCTTAGAGCACATGGCCAGTAGCCACCTTTGCAGATGTGAGTTTGTTACACAGTTTGAGCAATATTGTGTTGTATGAAAGTAGAAGCAAGTACAAGGTCTCATTCAGTTTTGTCAGAGAGGAATTCATGATGTTGCATGTATAAGAACACCTGCAGTACCCCGGTTCTAGAGACACCAAGGTGTGGTGCAGGGATTGTAGTGAGAACAAGGAGTAAGTAGAAAGCAGAGCCAAGCTGGACCAGTTGGCAGTGGAGCAGCTAAAATACAAAGCCCAACTTTGGAGGGCATGGCAGGATTGGATTCAGAAGCTTGACAACAACCCATTATGATGTAGTTAGCAAGAAGAAGAGGTAGAAGTAAGTGCAGGAGGAGACACAAACATCTGTGAAGGAAGGGCAGGCAAGCTGAGTAGTATCTATGAAGAAACATGATGCTTGAAGGATGTGGAAGTAGGCAGTGGAGTGGAATGTCACTTGGAAGTGGGACCTACAAAGGATCAATTTCTTTATCCAAGAGGTTTATTATGCCCTTCCCAACCCATTAACTTATTTATATGGGGCTTAGTAGAAATTCCTGCATTACTCTTGAATTCTAAGAACATCTTAAGCAGATGCTCCAAGGTACTGAGTGAAGCACTATCAATGGAGACATGAATAGGTCCTCAAGACTATCACTGAAGCAACCAGCAAGGAGTTCAGGAAAAAGTGCCAGCATTATAGCCTGGAGTAAAGCCTTTATTGTCAAGAAGGGAGAGAGGCCAATGAAAAAGCCCAAAAGAAGCTCTGAGGGGTTATTTTCCATAGTATGGGACTGGGGGATGTAAGCAGACAAAATCCCACTCACAAGGTGCTGATCCCCTTGGGACTAAAGTATATCCAAGTTGTTTATACAGTGACACCAACCCCAGGACTCTATAGTGAACTTCTTAACCACATAGTCATGACTGCTCTAGAGTGTGCATGTGTGTAGTAGTAGTAGTAGTAGTAGTAGTAGTAGTAGTAGTAGTAGTAGTAGTAGCAGCAGCAGCAGCAGTAGTGGAGGTGGTTGTGGTTGTTGTTGTTGTGGTGGTGGTGATGTTCTGTCTTAGTAATCATTTTAGAAATCACTGACTTTAAACGCTGTATCCTAAAGGAAGACATTAACAAGTTTTGTATTTTTTAACCTTCCATCAACATCTGAAAAAAGTATATAAATATATGTAGGAAGTACAACAATTCCAAAGTGAATGAAAGACAAACTTGTAATAAGACTATCTAAATCTTTGTGCTTAATCTTGCACTATGATTTTAGTTGCAGCCAACCAAAGTTATATACAATCGAATGAAACAAGACAGGTTACCATAGAAACTGACTTGAAACTGGTATTGACTGGTTGGTTGGAATAAATCCATTCTGTCAACTGCTCTCTGCATAAGCTAAGCAATTTCAAGTGAAGACTGTATTGTCTTCATATATTTTACACATTTTACATGTACATATAATGTCCATGTATTTAGATGTGTACCACAAATATGACCACACACACACATACAAACACAGGTGTATAAGCACTAACATTATGAAGCATATATATATGGACACAGTTGTTCCTTCCTTATTTTATTCTATCTATACATTTACCTTTCAGCTTCTCTTGCTTGCAATCTTACAATAAGGCACTGAGTGGTAGAATTCACAATAGTAGACTTAAGCTAATCAATAGATTTGAGCAAAGGCCATGCAAGAGAACAGATGACAAATTCTTGGAAGAAATTTGATAGACAAGACCTGATCTATTTACTAAAAGGCAAAAATAAACAAAAAAAAAACAATTCTTCAATATAAGATTTCATCTAGAATATACCCCATCTTTACTGTCATTTTCTTGAAGAGAAGTGAATTTTTTACTATTTTTGAATCATTAACTATGTCTCCTCAAACCAGTTCTGTGTATGTGTATGTGTGTGTGTGTGTGTGTGTGCGTGCGCCTGTGTGCATGCGTGTTTGTGTGTCTGCACGTGTACAGGCATATGGACACCCTCTTATCTTATATAATGATCTCAGTGCATTCTTGAGAAGTGAAGTTAAGTGAAACAACGTTATAAGAGGTCATTATTACATGACAGAAAAGAAAATGTTTCCCAGAGTAAACACATGAACACAGCCTAAGACTAATTTAGGATAATAAACATAAAATCCCCAATAATTCTATTTTAAGATATTTTTAAATAAATAATGACCAAAAAAAAAAAAAACGATGGTAAATTATTAGGATAAATCAGAATCTGAATATGTAAGTATGAGTGGGAAAGTACGTATACACTCATTATACACTCATGTGTAAGATTACACACACATGTATGTATGTATGTATGTATGTATGTATGTATGGTTGACACTGCTGATTCATTCCATCACTATGCAGAGTTTCTTGCTTTGTGCAACCATTCAAGCAACAAAAAGATGAATCAATAAAAGACATATAAATGAACTCTACTGCCTCATTGAGTACTTTTTCTCTGGTTTATATATCCAAACAGATATATGTGTGTAGGCACAGGCATGGGCTGTGTACTTAAGGAGCTTGTTTCACAATGATGTGATCTTGTGTTAAATCCCACTGCATGGCACTTCTACTATAGCCTCCAGGCTGACTAAAGTCTTGTGAATGGATTTGGAAGAAGCTCACTGTGTGTGTATGTATATGTATGTGCGTGTGTGTGTGTGTGTGTGTGTGTGTGTGTGTGTGTGTGTGTGTGTGTGTGTGTGTGTGTGCATACCTTTGACTTGACATCGTGTGGTGGTTGTAAATGAGCATCATGTTTTCAGTCTTCTAGGAAAAACATATCTGGGGATAGGGAAATATCACCTTGCTTGGAAACATGTGAGGAGTAGCAACAGGAAGGGCACCCGGCAATATAAAATCTGCCTCAACAAATTCTGTCTGACCCATACAAGTATGGAAAAATGAATCATATAATAATAATGATGAAATTATTATGTATAGTGCTCAGGTACACCACAACTCATCAAAGATGCATTTATAGTACATAGAATTATGTACAAAAGTCAGGAAAGTGAGCAGTATATGAGTCATGATATACATGTGTGCATGTGTATGGAGGGGGGATATCAGGTGTAGTGTTAACAAATTTCAGGAAGCATGGAAGTTTTAAAGGATGCAATGTCTCGACAACTAAGGTAGTTTGTTCCATGCATCAACAACTCTGAGTGTGAAAAAATGTTTCCAAAAGTCATGGGAGCTGTACTGTTTTCTGACTTTGTTGGCCGATCCATGTATGTTAGACACATGGAGCTCAAAAAGGTGCTCAAAGTGGTTGTTGGCAAAATGGTTACTAATTTTGTGAGTGTTTACCAAGTCAGTTGCCAGATGTTGGAGCTTCAGTGTATCTATGCCCAGAGAAGCAAGGCATTTAGAGTATGGTAGATGCCTAATGGAGTGTATTGGCTTGGTTGCACATCTTTGAACAGTTTCCAGGAGATCAATACCCTGAGCAAGATAAGGGTTCTAGACTGGTGATGCAAATTCCAAGTATGGCGGCACCATAGCCACATACAGCCTTAAATAGATAGCTGGAGAGTGGATGACAAAGGTCTTGCTGAGTGATGCCAAGACACCCTCGGCCTTCTTGACAATTTTAGAGATGTGCTTTGTTCAGCGCAAATCGGACAGTAATGCCCTGGTCACGTTCACAAAAAGTCTTCTTAATATTAGTGTTGTGGAGAGAGTATGTGGACGCTGGATTTTTCCTCCCAAAATGCATGGTGGTACACTTGTCCACAGCCAACTTATCCTGTTTGTGATTCTCTGCTAAACAGAGTCAAAGTATGACCAGGAAGATTGATTGACAAGCCACACCTGATAGTTCAGCCAATTCCTTATATGCCATAGGACTGCTCAATTAGTGATTGACCTGGAGTTCCACAATAACACAGATATATACACAAGCCAATGAGGAAGCATTTACATGGTCATTCAACCTGCTAGAAATTGCAACCAAATCTCCTTCATATCACATCCAACTATGTTAAAAAGGGGTAAACATGAGACATTTGAGTTCTTGATATACAAAAAATGAGATAGTCATATTTTAAATGCTCAATCATTGGACTGCGCAATTAGGGGTGACTTGGAGTTAAACAACACTAGTTTATTATATACATGAGCTGGCAGGGTCATTAGGATACTGGACAAAATGTTAGTGGTGTTTCTTCTGGTTTTACATGCTGAGTTCAAATGCTACCAAGATTGACTTTGCCTTTCATCCTTTTGACATCAATGAAATAAGTACAAGTTAAGCAATGGGGTCAATGTAATCAATTAACTCCCTCTCCCAAAATTTCAGGCTTTGTGCCTTGCCTATCTATAGTAGTTAAGATTATTGATATATATATGAGCCAATAAGAATAATATAATTGCTTAGGATTGTTAGGATTATACACAAGTGACAATGAGGAAACCTCTACATGGTCACTCTGCTTATTAGAAATAGCTACCGAATCTCTTTTATACCACACCTTACTCTTCAAGAGTCATATTGGATAGTGTTGTACTAGATCAGTGATTCTCAACCATTTTTTGCCTATAGACCCCGTTAGGTTCCTAATTTTACTTGGATAGACCCTCATAGCCGTTCAATGTTTAAAAAAACAACTATTATATTTTAATGATTAAATATTATTAAGAATTGTATGAAAAAATTGTTAAAATGTTCTGAGTATTGTAGAAGTGTAACCAATTTATGGCACAAAACCTTAGATGGACCACCCAAGGGTCATGTGGACCCTAATTGAGAACTACTATACTAAATTGACTAAGCTTTATTAGAAAAAGTTTGAATGTCTTTCATCACTGAGAACCAGCCTGGGGCTAAACAAAATAGGCTTATTACATATATGAGCAAATAAAGAAACTTCTACATAGTATTTTTTTATTCTGATCTGCTAAAAATAGAAGCCAAAGCTATCTCATATCACGCTTTACTGTGTTAATGACAGAAAGGACACACTGGCTGGTGCTGCATTGGATAGACAATGTTAGAAAAAAAATCAAAAGAAAAGATGGTCAAGGCTGGAATGACCATGAGACTGTTATCTTTAGCAACAGTAAACAGCTAAAAATATACAAAACAAAGGAGCCTCAAAAGGGTCATTTAATTTTCTAGAAATCACAGCCATGGATGTGCAGTTAGGAAACTTACTTCTCAACCATATATGTGGCACCTTGGGTAAGTGTCTTCTGCTATAGCCTTGGGCCAACCAAAGCCTTGTGATTGAATTTATATCTGTGTGTGAAAGTGTTTGTGCCTCCTTTAACCCTTTAGCATTTAAGCCGACCATATCCGGCATGAATATTTGTTTTAAATTTAAACCAGCCAGATCTGGCCTCTCATATTCATTTTAAAAGTAAACATTCTAAAAGTAAACAATCTTAAAAAAAAGTCCAAAAGACAAAGGATATGTTAGATTATGCAGTCCTAGATTACAACAAAAAAAAAAGGAAAACAAAAAAAGGAGTGGGACTGAACCTGGAACCATTCAGTTGGGAAGCAAACTTCTTACCATACTGCCACACCTGTGCCTCTCTGTCCATTAAGCTTTCATTTCTATACTTGGTGTATTGCTGCTTTGTGTCCCCTTTTTTTAAAATCTTTTCCAATGAGTTGTTGCATACTTGAACACTTGTATACAACAAGTTCATTATTAATTATTATTCAACTCATTACAGTTCCGAGTTCAAATCCCACTGAGGTCAACTTTTGGGGGTCAATAAAATAAAGTAGAACTTAGGCACTCAGTTGATGTAATTGACTAATACCTTCCCACTAAACATTGGTGGCCTTATGCCAAAATTTGAAACACTTATTGTTATTTGTCAGGGCCTGACTTAGAGCTAAACTACTACTACTGCTTCTCCTCATTCTCCTACTACTACTAAAAACAGGGAGATTAAAAAGCAAAAAGGAGTTTAAGGATAACATAAAGCACTTGTACGACAAACTTGATTGTCATAGATAATACACTTCTTCTGGGGTTTCCCAACAAATCTGTTTGTATTAGACTTGAACACATTCTGAAGCTAGTGTATGGGTGTATATGAGAGAGAGAGAGAGAGAGTATTGTGTGTGTATAAATGGATGTCTGTGCGTGTGTGTTTTAAGGAATGCTTTGGCAAATATTCTTCTTAGTTTGATGTTTTTAAAAATTCCTTTGTTTCAGGTGGACAGTGCCCATGATAGTCTTACTCCTCCTCCACCGTCCTCTACTGGGGATTAAGATATTGTGAGAAGTTAACAGAGTTAAGTCAACACTTCATTTATTTGAACTACTGAAAGGGTAAGAGGGGAGAAGTGATTATAAAACACATAAGCAATGGAAAAGTCTCAGAAGGAGACAAATGTAAAGAACAATGACTGTGTACAAAATGTTCAATTTGACAATACTGATATGATAAAGATTAGAGGGTTCCAGAATTAGTGGCATACATTCATGGTAATTCAGCTAAAGCAGTACAATGAGAAAGTGACTTCTGGGTGCAGACGTAGCTGTTGTGTAGTTAAGATATTCATCTTGTAGGTTGAAGGTAATTAAGGCTGATTTGGGGCTAAATAACTCTTTCTAAAATTAGCTCAAGGCCAGCAATGTTTTCTTTTTTTTCTTGAGAAGAGGAGGTCAATCAGTTACATTGACACACCAGTTCTTCACTGATCCTTTATCAACCTCGGAGGGATGAAAGGCAAAACTGACTCGAGCAGAATTTGAACCCAAATCGTAAAGAGTTGAAAGAAGTGCCAGTAGATAATTTGTCCGGTGTGTTAATGATTCTACCAATTTGCTACCTTGACATGGGACTAAATAATGGTTTCGAATTTTGGCACAACGCTAGCAGTTTTTGAAGGGAGGGGTAAGTCAATGAAATCAATATCAAAACTTGACTGGTACTTATTTTATTGGCCCCGAAGGGATGAAAGGCAAAGTTCACCTCAATTCTAATTCAGAATGTAAAGATGTATGAAATGTCGTTAAGCATTTTATCTGATGTGTTAATGATTCTGCCAGCTTGCAACCTTGGCCTGGGACTAAATAATCTTTTCTACTCTATGCACAAGGACTGCAATTTTGGGGGAGGGGCCAGTTGATTAGAACGACCCAGTACACAACTGGTACTTAATTTATAGACCCTGAAAGGATGAAAGGCAAAGTCGACCTCGGTGGAATTTGAACTCAGAACGTAAAGACAGATGAAATACCGCTAAGCATTTCGCCCGGCATGCTAACATTTCTGCCAGCTTTCTGCCTTCCTGGGACTAAATAATAGCAACAACAATAATGAACCAATGAAAATATTCCCCTACATGGTTGCTTAATACACTAGAATTAGAAGCCTAATCTCTCTCAAATAACACTTGTTGTCTCAAAAATAGGAAGAATATATTGCATAATGTAATCCTAGATATACTATGCCTGAAAAAATGTCAGAATGGTCATGGCTGGAATGCCTTCAATCATAAGTCTGCTTAATAAGACCTGATCCAGACTTAAACAACATTGGTGACTCAACAAAGGAATTATTATGCAGTCACTTGACCTGCTGAAATTAACAACTAGATCTCCCACAAATCACTCACACACTACCATCATAAAAGAAACACACAGTGAGAAATATTGTTCTAGATACATTATGAATAAGCAGGCATTTCCCACCTATAACCTCAGGTTAATCCTAACCCTGTGAGTGAACTTTTGTAGATGGGAACTGAGTGGAAGATTGTGAAATAGATTGTTGGTGTCCTTGGATTAGCAGATGCAATCTGTCACCCAGTTTAACACAATATCTGACACTTGGGTAGCTTTAGCAGAATCAACTTTTACAAGAATTAAAATCAGGTCTTATATCAGAAAATAATTTCCTTCTTTCTTCTCACCACTCTCAGAACATCTGAAAAATGTTATGGACACTGCCCACCTTCCTTCTGCAGATTTCATCTTTTAGCTGTTTCAGACACGAAACTGTGGCCATGCTGGGGCAATGCCTTGAAGAGTTTTAGTTGAACAAATCAACCCCAGTATTTGTTTTTGATTTGATGTCTGGTACTTATTCTGTCAGACTCTTTTCCCAAACTAATAAGTTATGGAAGACATAAACAAGCCGAAATTGGTTGTCAAGCAGTGGGAATGAGGGGAAACACACACACACACACACACATGTATATACAAGAAGGGCTTCCTCAAAGTTTTTGTTTACCAAAATTCCCTCACAAGACATTGGTTAGTACTAGGCTATTTGTAGAAGAGACTCATCAAAGGTGCTACACAGTGGGACTGAACCTAAAACCACATGATTACAAAGCAAGTTTCTCAACCACACAGCTATGCCCTGCACCAATAAAAAAAAACTTTTAAAATTAGAAATTTAATTTTAGTTCTTTAACATGAATTGAATGTTATATTGTCTCCTTTACTCCATTTTAAAAAGTTACATTTCTCTACCAGTGTTGTTGTCTAACCCTTTTCATGCCAACCCATTCAGGACCACCACCCTTAGTTCTGTGATACAAATTTCCTGTATTAAAGTGATCTACATTAGATTTCTTTATCAAAATTGCATGTTAATTTATACTCCAAACACCAGCTTAATAATGGCAAAATTATTTTATTAAATTTTTCATTATTTTCAAAATTAATTGAAACAAAGGCAGTTTATTTCATTTGAAATATGGTAACCAAAGGGTTAACCTCAAGACAGTGCTGATCAAGTCAAACAGATTCATAATCAAAAGGTATTTACACAAGAACTGTCTCCTTTTTTTTTTTTTAGTCATTCATAAAGCATCTAAGAGCACATTCCTCATTATATCCATTTTAGAGAGAAATAGAAGGCAGTGACAAGCAGAATTGTTAGCATGTCAAACAAAAATGCCAGGTGTGGCATTTTTTTCCAGCATTTTTTCCACTCTGAGTTCAAATACTGCTGAAGTCAACTTTGCCTTTCATCTCTTCAGGGTTGATGCAATGAAGTACCTGCCATGTACTGGGCTCAGTGTAATTGACTTGTCATTTCCCCTCAAAATTACCAGTCTTGAACCCTGTAATAGACCAGTTTCCAGATCAGTGAGAATGTGATCTGTGTCACTTATATGCTATGGAAACAGTAACCAGCCTTATGGATCATAGTGTCCAAGGTTGAAAAAAAAAGTATTGTGTGTGATTTGAAGGAGAACTAGCTATTAATTTTAGCAGGCCAGGCAACCACATAGAGATTCTCTTGTTGATTAATCAGTGTTATTTAGTTCCGTATCAGGTTTTATTAAAAAGACCTATTGATCAAAGGCAATCCAGCCATGATCATTCTGTCGTTTTTAGACACAGTATATCTAGGACTACATCATACAATACAGACTTTCATATTTTGAGATAAGGAGGTGTGATTCGAGAGAGTGATTTGGCTGCTATTTCCAGCAGACATAGAAACCACTTAGAGGGATCCTACATTGACTCGTTAGTATTGCTGCTGTGTTTTAGTCTTAGATCAGCCTTGAGTGAGTGAACCTATGTTTAAAACCATTCATGTGTAGCCTTGCTTTTGCGTGTGTGTGTGTGTGTGTGTGTGTGTGTGTGTGTGTGTGTGTGTGTGTGTGTTAATTTTTAACCTATAATACATCAATATTACTTCAGTTTCTAAGACAAAAGAAACA
>NC_142928.1:149566502-149589002 GCF_046866305.1 Octopus bimaculoides
CTAAAGGCTTTTTTTTTATGGTGGTATTAAATCAGACGACATATTAAATCTATTATCAAAGTCATGCTTAGATCTGCTACAACAATTATTTCATTTAGTAAAAATGTATCACTGTATCATTATGGTCATATCTATTTATAAATGGTAAGTAGGGCATTATAACAGGGAACTTTTAAAAACCTTTGAACTTATCATATGGAACTCCAACCAGTACACATACAGGATTTCAAAAATAATGAATATATCAAAACTAATTAGTGCTTTCGCAAAAAAAAAGTTGAAAGAAAAACTATCTCCAGTTCCAACACCAACGAATGTACAGTTTTATATTTACATAGTTATTCATTTGTCCCACCTTCAGCAAATACAGTGAAGGTTATGATTCATTAAGGAGGTCAGAATAAGATGGAAACATGCTTGAAAAAAAAAAGACATGTAATTTCAACAAAAAAAATTAAAATAACATGACTCATTTGCTAAGAATCTGTTTTCATCACTGTATATTTTTTTTAGTTAATTTTTTTGAAAACAGAGACTTCAGTGGAACCAACTAAGAAATGAAATGACTCATCGTAGGACCAATACTTTATTTTATGTAAAAGAAATGTCATAATGAAAAACAGGTTTTAAAATAACATAAAACATCAAAAAAGTCTTGATATTTTTACAATGACAATGTTAGGTGGGTATAAAAGGCCAGATCTAGCCAGTTTTGAACATAAAACAGGTTTGAATCCAAAAGGTTAAGTTGTCTCAAAGCCTTCCTGCATTTGCGAATTCCTTTATTTTCTGTAGAATACACACACATGTGGCACTTATAAGTTTGCTTACAAAACGTTCTTACATTCCAAAAGCTATTATTTAGCATTATAAAACGGAATCTGTCTTCAGGGATCTCTTAGCTTAATGGTTCTTTATTTTTATTTTTAATCCACTAATACTAATTAATTCTTTCAAACATGTTGAATATTGTTATCAACACCAAGTTCCCTTAACTAATACAGTCAATTATAGGGGTACTACTCTAGATGCTTTTGCAGTCAGCTGTTGCCACTGCTCTCTCTTTTGCCCTCCCTCAGTTGTACCTTGAGGGATGGTTTTGGACAGGGAGTTGTGGTGGGATATGTGACTATACCAGGCAAGCTTCTGTCTTTTTACCTGCATAAGGAATGGTTCATCTCTGCCAGTGTATTTGTTGAATATGTGCTGGTTAAAATGAGGAGGGGAAGTTGGAGCAAAATATAAATGGTAAAGACACCCTTTGGTCATAAATGACCATGGGATTGCACCTAGAAAATTACCTTCCGAGGCACAAGTCCAGGCAAGGTTGCTTATGGAAGACCAGCAGTTGGCCATGCATACCAGCCTCCATTTTCCTCCCCATGCCATTGATGTTGTCCGAGGGAAAGGCAAAGGCCAATACAGCTTGGCACCAGTGGCATTGCAACTCATTTCTACAGCTGAGTAAACTGGAGAAATGTGAAATAAGACGTCTTGCTGAAGAACACAACACACAGCCCAGTCTGGGAATTGAACTCACTATCTCATGATTGTGAGCCTGACGCTCTAACCACTGAGTCATGCATCTTCATGAGAGCAAAATATACAGCAATCAAAATCTGTTGAATTAAAACCAACCATCCCAGAATTTCAAACTTTGTGACTTTCTCCAAAGTTTAAAATGTTTATTTTCAACACAGGAAACCAATAAAATATCAACAGTGAACTCCCTTGCTGCCAACACTGGAGGATCATCATCAGGACACCAAACCTCATTGATGTTTTGGCCATTTAAGTACCGCACATCTCTATTTGGTTGGACATTACTGCAATGGTGTGAAGGCGCATGGCTCAGTGGTTAGAGCATCGAGCTTACGATTGTGAGGTTGTGAGTTTGAATTCTGGACCGGGCTGCGTGTTGTGCTCTTGAGCAAGACACTTTATTCCACGTTGCTCCAGTTCACTCAGCTGTAGAAATGAGTTGTGACGTCAATGGTGCCAAGCTGTATCGGCCTTGCCTTTCCCTTGGATAACACTGGTGGCATGGTTAGGGGTGGCTGGTATGCATGGGCGACTGCTGGTCTTCCATAAACAACCTTGCCTGGAATTGTGCCTGGGAGGGTAACTTTCTAGGTGCAATCCCATGGTCAGTTATGACCAAAGGGGGTTTCAGCAACTGCAATGGCATACCTTACCCAATACCTCTACCAGTAATGCTTGCCAACTCTTGCCCTCCCTGCATGAACCAAGCTCTGCTGTCTTACAAATTATAATGATGAAGAACCAACAAGGGGGCTTCTATGACCTGATAGAAGTATCATTCAGATCTCAAATCATACCTTACAGCCTTAAACAGGGAAGACAATGCACTGGATAAGGTAGTCTGAAAATACACTATTCCAGGAAATAGGACAGGATGGTCATGCTGGAAAGAATTGACTTGGTATTAAACAAGAACAAGGGTAACTATATTGCTGATGAATATAGAGTGTATGCAGTTTCTTCATTTTTATTTAAACACAAGTATCAAATTAAATAAACCGTTAGGGTCAAGAGGATCTTTTAGTCATGTCGAGGACATGACAGTCTCTCTAGTTCCAGCATGGAACAAGGAGATTGAATGATAATGATGATGATGATGATGATGATGATGATGATGATGATGATGATAATGATAATGAAGATGATATTCTCATTGTTTAACGTCCGCTTTCCATGCTGGCAAGGTTTGGATGGTTTGACATGGAGCTGGCTAACAGGGAGCTGTCCAGACTCCAACTGTCTGTTATAGCATGGTTTCTACAGCTGGATGCCCTTCCCAATTACAACTACTTAACAGAGTGTACTGGGTGCTTCTTATGTGCCACCAGCATGGGTGCATTAATGCAGCACCGGCATGAGTACATTAATGTAGCACCAGCACAGGTGGTTTTTAAAGCGATTTTATTTAGCTTGAGGTGTCTTATCAAGTACAAGTCTCCACATCTCTCAGTCCTTTGTCATTTCCTCAGTGGGGCCCAGCATCCAAATATAAATATACATACATACATACATACATACATACATATATATATATATATATATATATATATATATATATATATATATATATATATATATATGTATATGTATAAAGTGAGGAGAAAGGATTAGTCATACAAACACATGTATATGTATGCACACACTCTATACACACACACACTTAGACATCTATAAAATACACTATGCAGAATGCTTGTTAATGAGGGGCTGTGAACATCCAAGAGGCTCTGGTAAAAAGCCATGTTTTAATGAACAATCTACTGAAATACTTTAGTCTTCTACTCTATCAATACCCTAGGTATTTCCTATCTTTTAACAATACTCTGATAGATCAAAACAAATAAACTGAAATGGTTTTCAAGCAATTTATGTCAGATTTCATTTTTATCAAACGAGAGACCTTTAAGTTGAAGATGGTGTTAATGATCATTGTAAATACAAGGTGAAGACGATGATGGTTGTAGTTTTCTAGAAGTTTCTGTACCTTAACTAAGATCTTGAGACAAAATCAAACATAAATAAATATGAAATTTAGGAATGATAAATAACTATCAACATTTAAAAGGAAAAAAATGGATAAAAGTGGTTCATTATATAATTTTCAGTGAAGTCTCTTGACATTAATAATATAACATAAAGATATCAACAAAGTACATCATAGTTTAAATTGCAAAGTACTGTGACGTTAATATCATAATATATAATACAGGAACAAATACATCATGACAATAAATATTCAAATATTGAGTTGACATAATCACTGCTGTAGCCTCCTCCTCCTCCTCCTCCTCCTCACAATAACAACAACAACGATTTCAAATTTTGGCATGAAACCAATAATTTCACAGGAGGTGGTTTAGTCAATTACGTCAATCCCCAAAATCAAGTTTTACTTATTTTGATGACGATGATGATATATATATATATATAGGCACAAAGCCTGAAATTTTGAGGGAGCGGGATAGTTGATTACCAGTGCTCAACTGGTACTTATTTTATTGAGCCTGAAAAGATGAAAGGCAAAGTTGGCGGAATTTGAACTCAGAATGTAAGGATGGACAAAACACTGTTAAGCATTTTTCATGGAGTGCTAATGATTCTGCCAGCTCACTGCCTTAATAATAATAATAATAATAATAATAATAATAATAATAATAATCATCATCATCATCGTTTAACGTTCATTTTCCATGCTGGCATGAGTTGGACGATTTGACTGAGGACTGGCGAACCAGATGGCTGCACCAGGCTCCAATCTAATATGGCAGTGTTTCTACAGCTGGATGCCCTTCCTAATGCCAACCACTCCGAGAGTACAGTGGGTGCTTTTACGTGCCACCAGCACGAAGGCCAGTCAGGTGGTACTAGCAATGGCCATGCTCAAAAAGGCGTTTTTTACGTGCCACCTGCACAGGAGCCAGTCCAGCGGCACTGGCAACAACCTCGCTCGAATGATTTTCTAATGTGCCAGTAAGGCGACACTGGTAACGATCATGCTCAAATGGTGCTATTTACGGGCCACTAACACAGAAGCCAGACAGCTGCTCTGGCAATGATCACGCTCGGACAGTGCTGTTAGTACCCCACTGGCACAGGTGCCAGTCATCGAACATGGTTCAATTACGGTTTCAATTTCACTTGCCTCAACAGGTCTTCACAAGCAGAGTTTAGTGTCCAATGAAGGAGAGATTGACATGGGTGCCAGTCGTTGAATTTGGTTCGATTTTGATTTCAAATTCACTTGCCTCAACAGGTCTTCGCAAGCAGAGTTTAGTGTCCAATGAAGTAAAGATACGAATAAGTGAGCTGGCTACACTTCTGGCAGAGGCCACAGATTATGCTCTCACTTGGCTTGCCAGGTCTTCTCACGTACTGCATATTTCCAAAGGTCCCGGTCACTAGTCATTGCCTCAGTGAGGCCTAAAGTTCGAAGGTCGTGCTTCACCACCTCATCCCAGGTCTTCCTGGGTCTACCTCTTCCACAGGTTCCCTCAGCCGCTAGGGTGTGGCACTTTTTCACACAGCTATCCTCATCGATTCTTGCCACATGCCCATACCAGCGCAATCGTCTCTCTTGCACAACTAAGGCTTCTGAGGTCTAACTTTTCTTTCAAGGTACTTACACTCTGTTGAGTAAGCACACTGACATTACACATCTATTGGAGCATACTGGCTTCGTTTCTTGTGAGCTTACACATGTCCTCAGCAGTCATGGCCCATGTTTCACTGCCATGTAGCATGGCAGTTTGTACACATGCATCATACAGTCTGCCTTTTACTCTGAGTGAGAGGCCCTTTGTCACCAGCAGAGGTAAGAGCACTCTGAACTTTGCCCAGGCTATTCTTATTCTAGCAGCTACATTTTCAGCCCACCCTCCCCCGCTACAAACTTGGTCGCCTAGGTAGCGGAAGCTATCAACTACTTTTAGGTTTTCTCCCTGGGGTGTGACAAAGGTTGTTTTCTGCACATTTTCAGTGTTTATTGCTCCTGAGCATCTACCACATACAAAAACTATCTTGCTAGTTAGCCTTCCTCTGATATTGCTGCACCTCTTATTTGTCCATAGCTTACACTGGGTACATCTTATGAAGTTTCTACCTATGCCTTTTCTACAGATCAAGCAGGGCCATGGTCCAGGAATCAAACTCATGATCTGGCAATTGTGTGTGCAACACCCTAATCACTAGGTCAAGTGCCTTCACATATTCTTTTATACACATACCCAAATCTTCTCAAAAGAAAGCATATCTAATATAACTATCTCATATACTTCCATCTTCAAAAAACACTGCAAAATCCAACCACTACTCAATGTCATATTGCACCCAAACTATGAAATACACACACACACACACACACACACACACACACACACACAAACACACACACACACACACATGTATGCATGTACATATACATATAATGGCTTGTACAACAAACTCTTTTCTAATATGCTCCTTTTTGATTACCATCAACGTCAATAAAGCATTTGGCTCCGTTCTTTACCATCCGTTTGTGTGTGATACTAAACAACTCATTGAGAAACAACACTGGCTAAGAAATTATCTCTGAAGTTGTAAGTTTGAAATGGAATACCACAAAGATGTAGGAGTGACTGTGAGGCATAGGAGTGGCTGTGTGGTAAGTAGCTTGCTTACAAACCGTATGGTTCCAAGTTCAGTCCCACTGCGTGGCACCTTGGGCAAGTGTTTTCTACTATAGCCTCGGGCTGACCAAAGCCTTATGAGTGGATTTGGTAGACGGAAACTGAAAGAAGCCCGTTGTATATATATATATACATATATGTATGTGTGTGTATATGTTTGTGTGTATGTGTTTGTCCCCCGCCCAACATCGCTTGACAACCGATGCTGGTGTATTTACGTCCCCGTAACTTAGTGGTTTGGCAAAAGAGACCGATAGAATAAGTACTAGGCTTACAAAGAATAAGTCCTGGGGTTGATTTGCTCACTAAAGGTGGTGCTCCAGCATGGCCACAGTCAAATGACAAGTAAAAGAGAGAAAGTAAAAAGAGTATAGTTTTCAGCATTGATCTCACTGTGTGGCACCTTGTCTTCTACAATAGCTTTGGATTGAACTGCAAGTAATTTGTGCACTGGAAACCTGTAATCAACAACACTATTGTTTACCAACCAGAATCATCATCATCATCACCATCATTTAATGCCTGTTTTCCATGATGGCATGGGTTGGATGGTTTGACAGGAGCTGGTCATCTGGAGAGCTGCACCAGGCTCCAATTATCTGTTCTGGCATAGTTTCTACAGCTGGATACCCTTCCCAACACCAACCACTTTACAAAGTATACTGGGTGCTTTTTTTACGTGGCGTTTTACTGGGTGCTTTTTATGTACCAGTGCTATTATGTAACACCAGCAAGGATGCTTTATACATGGCACTGGCACAAGTTCATTTTTATGTGGCACTGGCATGGGTGCTTTTTACATGGCACAAATAAGCTCTCTTGAACATTACTGCAGCAGTCTCCTAAGAACATTATCTGTTTCCTAATTCAGTTCAGACAGGCATAAAAAAAACACCTAAACACAAAAAAATTACAGCAGCATTTTTTATCTCATTAGCTTCAAATACTATAGTTGGATGTGCAGAGCAAATGATAAATGCAGAGAAGCAACAACTGTCACATTCCAACAGAGTTTGTCTTGCTTGCCTCTGTTGTTGCTACTACCAGAATCTACAGACATACAGAAACAGACTGGACAGAGGAGACAATTCAACATTCTCCAAATGCTAAACTACACCACATACGTAATTAACCACTACATGTCAGAATGTGAAATGTCATTGGCAACTAGACAGAAATAAACCTGGAGCTGCAGATCTGTGAATCATATCTAGTTAGTTGGTTGACTATCTGCATGGCATAGGTCTACTTGCTTAGAACTGATCTGGGGTTACGCAATAACAACAACAACAACAACAAAATCAAAGTGAAAACCTCTATGCAGTCATTTGATCTGTTAGAAATAGTGGTCAAATCCCAAACTATTATATTAAAAAAAAGGAAATATCCATTAGAAAATGTAGTCAAATGTCAGATTTTTTTCTTATTCTTCTTGGAAACCATCTACTCTGTTGTGGAAACTTTTCCTATCTGCTGATATGGCACCAATGACTATCTTCACTCATGTTTTACAGTTATACTTTGATACACTCTGCCTGAAAAAATAAAATCTGAAAAAACTGGCCTGAAATTAAACAGCAGCAACAACAACCACAACAGCCACTACCACCGTCACCACCACATCCTTATTGGTATCACCACCACCACTACCACCACCACCACCATCATCATCATCATCATCATCACCATAGCAGCTGTGTAATGCAAAAGAGTTGTATAAATCCATTTATTTTTCCATATGAATTTAGATAACTCATTTGATTTTTCCAAATATATCCATTAACTAAAATCTTCCCAAGATAAAAGTCAACAAATAAAAATGTACTAAATACATAAAAATCAAACTTCAAGCAAATTAGGTAAATGAAATTGGTTATTTTTACAATTTTCTTGGACACATATTTGAACTGCTTAACCCCCAATAATTTCTGCTCAGTTGTTACTGAAAACTAAAAAACAACAAGAAAGTATACAACAGAAAAATTAAAAAAGAAGAAAAAAAGAAAATAGAAAATGATAAAACCCCTAAAGATGCAATTTTAGTTTTCTAGCATTATCATCATCATTTGATGTCCATTTTCTACAGGTTAAACAGTTCAATAGTATATACATATTAATTTATTGTCTATTTATTTATGTACTTATTTATGCCGTCAAACATTCATCATCATCATCAGCATCATCATTGTTTAACGTTTGCCTTCCATACTAGCTTGGGTGGGATGGTTTGACAGGAGCCAGCCAGGCAGAGGCCTGTACCAGACTTCTGTAACTGTTTTGGTAGGAGTTTTACAGCTGGATGCCCTTCCTAACACCAACCACTCAACAGAGTGGATTAGTGCTTTTTTTCATGGCACAATCAAAGGCAAGGTGAGTAGTGCATTTTACATGGCACAAGCATAGGTGAGGTGTGTTTTAGCAAGGTTTTTACAGCTGGATGCTCTTCCAAATGCCAACCACTTTACAGTGTGGACTGGGTGCTTTTAAGTGGCACCTACACTGACCGGGTCACCAAGCACTTGCAAGTGCAAAAAAAATCCCCAAAAAAACTCTTTTGAGAGGGGAGAGGGCATTGGAAGAGGTGCTCTTGTGTCGGCTGATAAAATGGTATAGTGAGGTAGAGAGACAGAAACAGATGTCTTGCTGTAGAGGAGGTACAAGGCTACCCAGCTGGAGAGAGAGAGAGGGAGGGAGAGGGAGAGAGAGAGGGAGGGAGAGGGAGAGAGAGAGAGAAGGAGAGAGAGATAGTGAGAGAGAGAGAGAGAGAGAGAGAGAGGGAGAGAGAGAGAGAGAGAGAGAGAGAGAGAGAGAGAGATCAGGAATGAAGACAGAAACAGGTGCACTGCCGCAAAGGAAATATGTAGTTACCTAACCTAAGGGAACTGCAGGAGAGGGAGAGAGAGAGAGAGAGAGAGAGAGAGAGAGAGAGAGAGATAGAGAGAGTGGGAGACAGCAGCCCACTAGCAAATACACAAAGCATGTACATTAAGTATAGGTGCAGGAGTGGCTGTGTGGTAAGTAGCTTGCTTACCAACCACATGGTTCCAGTTTCAGTCCCACTGCGCGGTACCTTGGGCAAGTGTCTTCTACTATAGCCTCAGGCCGACCAAGGCCTTGTGAGTGGATTTGGTAGATGGAAACTGAAAAAAGCCCGTCGTATATGTATATATATGCGTGTGTGTGTGTGTTTGTGTATCTGTGTTTGTCTCCCCAACATTGCTTGACAACCGATGCCGGTGTGTTTACTTCCCCGTAACTTAGCGGTTCGGCAATAGAGACTGATAGAATAATTACTAGGCTTACAAAGAATAAGTCCTGGGGTCGATTTTCTTGACTAAAAGCGGTGCTCCAACATGGCCACGCAGTCAAATGACTGAAACAAGTAAAAGAGTAAAAAAATAAAAGAGTGGTTGATAATGTTTAATACACTAGCACTACTTCCATTTCATATTTGAAGATACATATTATATACATGTATTCATGTACATATATATATATATATTATAAATATACATATACATATATATATATATATATATATATACACACACACACACGCACACACGTGCACACACACACATATACATATACATATTAATTTACAAACTATTAATATATTTATTAAGGTGTCAAAATGGCTGAATTGTTAGAGCTTCAGATAGGATACATCATGCTGTTTGTTCCTGCTCTCTACATTCTGAGTTCAAGTCCTACCTAGGTCAACATTGCCTTTCATCTTTTTGAAATAAAAAAAAATGTAATATTAGTCCTGGGTGAAGCACTGAAATATTGATGCACAAACAGGTGGCTATACCTGTGGACAACTATAATCCACTGCCAAAGATTGAAACAGATGGAGATTTTTTGTTGGAACCCTATGATCCACATGGAATCAAATGAATTGCAAAAACATTCATGGTGATAGCCTGGAAGAAAGTTACAACTTCAAAAGGGAAACCTTACAGCATCTGTTTTGGCTCTGCAGGATCTGAGTTCAAATCCTGCTTTCTGTCAACAAAAATGATGATAGGCGTAAGAAGTAATTCAACCAATGCAGAAGTATTTCTGCTGATTACTCTCAAAGTTAATGACCAATTGGTAGGAGAGGATATAAGGGGATAGTTAAGTCCCTTCAACAAGCAAACAATTTGTTTAGTTATTTCTAAGGTCTTCATCAGTCAATGATAATAATGCATCTACATGTGTGTATGTGTGTGCACGTGCACGTGTGTGTGCATGTGTGTGTGCAGGCCAGGGCAAAATTTTTTCTTTAAAGAAGACTTTGGTTATTAAATATACGAAATTGTATGAAAATATCAGAAAAACAAGGGGGTTTCATTATTATATATAATTACAACTGTTTCATGTAGAGATATGTGAGTTAAATAGATTGAAGATTTTATAAACTTGAATAATCATAAACAAATTTGTAGTATATAAGAGTTTGTACTGAGTTTATATTAGTTAATTAGTTCTGTATATTATATTTGTGATGTTCATAGTTTATTGAAAAAATAAAAGCTTTTATAATATGGTTATTAGGAGTTATCAATAAGTTAAATAAACTGATTTGTTGTAGAACAATTTAGATAATTTAGACAATAAATGTGGTTGCCAAGGCATCCAAATCTCCCATCTCTATGATACCAGTGTTTATCTAAGGGCCACCAACTAAAGTCAATACTGATGAACACAGGGATGTCACAGGCATTGTTGTTAAAACACAATGAACCAGCGTGAATACCACTAGGAATCTTGCCTGGCCCTCTAACTATCAAAAAGATGTAAGACAAAGTTTACCTTGGTGGGATTTGAACTCAGAGTGCAGAGAGGAAGAATGAATACTACATTTAGTTAGTTACATACTAACTCAGTGGTTCCCAAACTGTGCGCCGTGATGCACCTGTGCACCACAAGATGTAATTAGGTGCGCCTTGAAAAAATAAGATTATATTTCAAAATATGAAAAATACAAACTGAAATTGAATGTTTTCTGATTGGCTGCCAGCATAATGGTATACTTTTATAGGCTAATTAATGACGTGAAAGTAATTTTGCATTAAACAATGGTGGTTGCGATGTGTGCTAAAAATAATGGTTAATGTTGACATTATTACCTGGAAATGAAATTGAAAAAAAAAAATAGTATAACGGGTGTAAAAAAAGGTGCAGAAAACGAATATGGAAACAGAAATGCATGGAAAGCAACAGAGAGGACTTTGGAAAATTCACAAGATCTGAGTTTTTCCCTCATAACTTTTAGGAAAATGTTTTTTTTTTAAAGAAATTTTATATAAATACTTTTAAAATGGCATACATTACAATTATAATGAAATTTGTGGGTAAAATCTTTTCTGAAAGGGTGGGGAGAGGACTTTAGAAAATTCACAAGATCCAATTTTTTTCCTTGTAACTTTAAAGAAAATGGATATCTTTTAATGAAATTGTATATATATATATACCTTTCAAACGGCATGCATTGCGGATGCCTAATATGCCACAAACCCCTTATTTTCATTCGGAAAAAAGGGGGGGGGGGGAGAAACTGGAATTATTGGAAAATGTTTTTCTTTTTTTCAATGAATGAATTACGGTGACCTAATATGTCACAATCTGCAATCTGGGATTAATATATCCAGTGATTTTTAAGAGGTATGAAAAAGATATTTTGTTTTAATATTATAATTTTACTTGTTTTGCGCACACAAAGACTAATGTGGTTTTTGTCAGGATTTTGTATCATTCTTTCTTTCTCCTGTTCAGACTTCGTTACCACAAATTTTAATCACTTCAGCATTTTCACTTATTATTCTTTTCAGACTTGTTTGAATTTTCAATCTAATGTATTCCACACTCTAGAAAACATATTTCTGCAAAATGTTATCTTAAAATATGGGTAAGAAAGGTGGCTAATGCAGTTTCGCATCTCACCTTCAAAAACGCATTTATTGGGGTTCCCCACCTTTTCCAAACAAAAGTAAGGGGTTTGCAGCACACTGGGCATCTGTAATGCATGTCGTTTGAAAGGTATTTATAAACAATTTCATTAAAAAATATCCATTTTCCTTAAAGTTACGAGGGAAAAAATCGGATCTTGTGAATTTTCCAAAGTCCTCTCCCCACCCCCTCGGAAAAGATTTTACCCACAATTTTTTTATAATCGTAATGTATACCGTTTGAAAGGTATTTATATAAAATTTCATTTCAAAAACCCCATTTTCCTAAAAGTTATGAGGGAAAAACTTGGATCTTGTGAATTTTCTGAAGTCTTCTTGTCTCGTCCCCTCATCCCAGTTGCTTTCCGTGCATTTTTGCTTTCTTATTTGTTTCCTGTATCCTTTTTTTTTTTACACCTGATAGGAAAGACTTTCTCCCGTCCCCACCCCATTTCCTCCGAAATTTTATTTTGCCAAAAAAATCGGCATTTTGAAATTTTGCCCCCCTTCCTCCCTAATTTCTTCATTTTTGACTTTTTTCCCTAACCCTAACCCTAAAACCCTAACCCAAACCCCCTAACCCTACCCTTTCCCTAAGACCCTAACCCTAAGACCCTAACCCTAAGACCCTGACCCTAAAACCCTAACCCTAAAACCCTAACCCTAACCCTAAAACACTAACTGTAACTATAAAAATTTTTTGAAATTTTTGTTAGAATTATAATCTCCGTATTTTTCAGCATATTAAAAAAAAGAAATTTCTGAAAAAAAGTATCCAGCCGTAAACTGCGAGGGGAGGGGGAGGTGTAATTTTTTTTTTTTTAATTGAAATTTTACAGAAATTTTTTGAAATTTTTTTCAGAGTCATAATCTCTATATTTTTCTGCATATTTTGGGAAAGGAAATTTTTGAAAAAAGTAAAAAATGAAGAAGTTCGGGGTGGGGGTGGGGGTAATTTCAAAATGCCAATTTTTGCCAATTTTTTTGCAGATTCTTATTCTCCGTAGCCGAAAATAGTGGTTTGTGTAGAAAAAATAAATAAATAAATAAAAGGTTAGGTTGGCGTGGGGTACAAAAGAAAGTCTTACCGAGGTCGATCCTCGTTGCCAGTCCAATGAAATCCAAACTTTGAATAGCTATTACAACATTTACGACTGGGTTGAGCCTTCGTATTATTATCATTACGTTTAGTTGCTTTCAATGAATGTTCACTTTCAGATTCATAATCGTCATGGTTGTTTCCTCTTAATAAATTTCTCCATTTTATAGGTAATTTAGTCTGACAATATGAATTGTCTTGCACATAGAGCATAGATTACAACAAGACTTCCGTTTGTACCCCCCACCACCAAAACACCCCTTTTAAAAAATTTCAATTTTTTTTTCTACACAAACTCCCATTTTCGGCTACGGAGAATGCGAATCTGCAAAAAGATTGGCAAAAATCAGTATTTGAAATTACCACCCACCTTAAATTCTTCGTTTTTACCTTTCTTCAGAATTTTTTTTTTTTTTTTTCAAAACATGCGGAAAAATACGGAAATTATGATTCTGAAAAAATTTCCAAAAATTTTTGTTGTTACGGTTAAGGTTAGGGTTAGGGTTACGGTTTCGGTTAGGGTTATGGAAAAAAGTGGAAAATGAAAAAATTGGGGGAAGGGGAAAAAGAAGGTGCGAAATTTCAGAATGCCGCTTTTTGGCGATTTTCCAGAATCTCCGTATCCGAAAACGGGGGTTTTGAGCAACAAAAAAAAAAAAGAAAGAGAAGAAAGATTTTGGAGAAAATGGGGGACGGGAGGAAGTCTTTCCTCAACCTCTTCCGCTGTGTGTTGTTTGTGGTGAAAAATGTCTAGCGAAGGCATGTTGCCCAGCAGCTTCAAAAGACTTTTTACAACTAAACACTCACATCTTCAATGTAAAGATCTGGATTATTTCCAAAGACTGCTAGAACAGCAATCTAAACAAAGAAACTATTTTGAAAAAAAAGATGAATGCTTATGGAAAGGCTCAAGTTGTGTCTATTGAGATAGCCAAGATGATTGCACTTCAAACTAAACCGTATACTTTAGCCGAGTTGATTATCTTACCCACTTGTAGAAAGATGGTTAAAAACCATGTTAGATGATGAAGCCGAGCAAGAAATAAGGAAAGTTCTGCTCTCAAATAATACAATCCATAGGAGATTTATCTGCTGATATAGAGGAAAATGTACAGAACAAACTTCAGGACTCAGAATTTGTTCTACAGATTGGTGAATCAACTTACATTAGCAACAAAATACAATTATTTACATTTATTCGCTTTATTGATGGTAACCAAATCATAAATCAGTTCTGTTGCAAAGAAATGCCACTCATTACAAGAGGTCAAGATATTTTTGACATTTTATCTGCCTGCCTCGAAAAATGGAATTTATCCTGGAATTCATGTGTTGGAATATATACTGATGGGGCACCATCTATGATAGGCTCTATTAAAGGTTTTGTATTGCTCGTAAAACAACAACAAAATCCTAATGTTATATGTACTCGTTGCTTCCTACATAGGGAGGTACTAATTCCAAAAATTATATCAGTGTTGAGTTAAAGCAAGTATTAAACCAAGTCGTTGAAATGGTTAATTATATTAAAAGTAGGCCGTTGAAGTGTCGCTTATTTGAACAAATTTGTGTTGATATAGATTCCCAGCACAAGTGCCTACTTTTACACACAAAAGTCAGATGGCTCTCAAATGGTGAGGTGTTACGTCACATACATGAGCTCCAAGGGGAATTACATGCATTTTTTAAAGAAGTAAAATATGAACACTTCTTGGAATATCTACAATGTGAATTTTGGGTTTCCAAGCTGGAATATTTAAGAAAGATATTTGCACAACTTAATAGCATCAACACGAGTATACAAGGTAGAGATGAAAACATTCTCCTCACTTCGACAGATAAGCTGGTTTCATTTAAAAGAAAGTTGTGATTTGGAAAAACAGAGCTGAAGGTGGTAGCTTTGAAATGTTTCCCTTAATACATAAAAGAAATGGCTCCTATTGTGTTTGAACATTTGACAAATCTGGAAGAAAAACTAAACTTTTATTTTCTGTCATTGAACACAGAAGAGTATGATTGGGTTCAAAATACGTTCATAAAAATTCCATCTAGTATTGGTCTGAAAATATGTGAAGAAGAGGAACTGGCATCTATGTCCAGTGATCGCAGACTTAAAACCAAGTATACTGAGTTACATATTTATTTCTTTATTGCTCACAGGGGGCTAAAAATAGAGGGGACAAACAAGGACAGACAAAAGGATTAAGTAGATTACATTGACTCCAGTGCGTAACTGGTACTTATTTAATCAACCCCGAAAGGATGAAAGGCAAAGTCGACCTCGGCGGAATATGAACTCAGAGCGTAACGGCAGACTAAATACCGCTAAGCGTGCGGTCCAGATGGACAATATGTAATCTGAACCTTTTCACCCTTATTGTTTTTTTGTTTTTTTTACAGAATCCCACGTTTTAGGCTATGGAGATTCCGATTCTGAAAAAAAATTTTCAAAAATCTCAAATTCAAAATTTCCTCATTTTAAAATATTTTCCGGAAATTTTTTTTTTTTTTTAGAAATGCGTAAAAAAATACGGAGATTATGATTCTGAAAAACAATTGTTTGAAAAATTTCAATTCCCCTTCCCCCAAGCAGGCTATTTACATGCTAGAAATAACAGCCAAATCTCACAAAACTGTGATAACATAAAGCATACCATAACCGTAACACACAAACATACACAGGAACAACAACATCAACAGCATCAGGAGCAGCAATATTAGTCAGTGTAGTTGATGATATACAAAAAGACAGGATAGTCATGGCTGGAATGCCTTTATAGCCATCATATGTCGGTCTATTCTATCAGAGCCAACCAAGGGTTAAAAAAGAACAACTAAACATTCTTAGGAAAGCAGAGATGGTCTGCATTGGTAAAAATTGGTTAATGAAATTTTCCAAATTCATTAAATTTACGTGCTACGAGGAAGAATGAATTCTGAAGTTTTAGGAAGAAGTTGTTTGTAGGAGAGGAAATGAAGACGAGTGTATTGGATGGCAGTAAATAAGATTGAAGGGTTTAAGAAAAGAGGGTTAGTTGGGGTGGAAGATCACAGGCCAAAGTGATAAAATGAAAACTGGGGAGAGGAAGAAAATGGAGAAGGAAAATATTTGAAGAATTCCTCAGTAAACATACGGGGGGGGGGCGTAGCACAATGCCATATATACATACACAGACACAATACACACACACACACGTGTGTGTATGTATATATACGCATGTGTGTGTGTGTATGTATATATATGTATATATATATTTACATACACATAAGATCAGCTATACATAGACACAACATATACATAAACACACACACAAGTAGGTACAACAACATACACATATGCACACATGTATACGTACACACATATACATATCTATACATAGGCATACACATAATACACACACACACACACACACACAGGCATAGTTAAGAAGCTTGCTTCCCAACCACATGCAGCCACATGCAGCCGAACAAAAGCTTTGTGAGTGGATTTGGTAGACAGAAACTAAAAGAAGCTGGTAATGCATGTGTGTGTGTGTGTGTGTGAGAGAGAGAGAGAGAGAGAGAGAGAGATAGAGAGAGAGAGAGAGAGAGTGAGAGATTGTGCTAGTGTCTCCTTGTCTTGACACTACATGATAGTTGTAAACGAGTGTCAGTCTTACAAACAGTGTCCATCGTTGCCAATCTTTTGTGAAAACACATCTGGCCACAAGAAATATTACCTTGTTTGGAAACAGATGAGGGTAGGCGACAAGAAGGGCATCCAGCTTGAGAAAATCTACTTTGAAAAATTCCAAGCATGGAAAAGTGGAAGTTAAAATGATGATATATATATACACACATACATACATCCAGAAGCCATCAAGAGAACACATGCCAAGTTGCTGGAATTGTGAGAAATGACGACAAAATTACTCTCATATCTCACCTTACCATCTTAAAAAAGGGATAAAAAGGACACAGTATATTATGCAGTCTGAACTACACTATACCTGGAATAAAAATGACAATAAACTTGGCTGGAATGATTTGATCCGGCTTAACTTGAGCTAAACAATAATAATCACTGATACATCAATGTATGTATATACAAATGTACATGTAAGTGTATATGTATGTGTATACATCAAACTTTAATATCACATAGACACACACAGACAAACACTCAGTTACCATAGCAAATACACAATACAGAAAGTTGGGAATGAGGAAATGGTCTAAGAAGGTAGGTGGAGAAAGATGTTGTAGAGGAAGGATTAAGAAACGTGTGAGGAAGGGAACAGCATTGGCGAAGAAAGTAAATTACACAACGATGAGCAGCAGGGAAATAAAGAGGGCGAGGATATACATGGGTAAGATACACAAACAGAAAAATGTGCATGTGCACACATGTGCACACCAGCATGAATGCTGGAATGTAAAAAAGGAAAAAGAAAAAGACATCAAGGCTTCCAAAAATGAAAAGGAAATGGATGTGGGGTGTGGAGGAGAGGAGGACGAATTTTGAGAAAGAAAAGCATTAGTTAATGTCAGAAGAGGAAAACAGCAAATGGGAAGTTAACAGGCATCTAGCTATGTTTGTGTTGTGTGTATGAGTAGTATGGGTTTCTGTGGTGTAAAATAACAACCCACCCCACCAGAGACAGAGAGGTTACCCATGGAGTGTCTTGACAAATTGAAATGTTGAGTCAATGAGGTGAACATGAAGATGCTTATGGAGGTAGCCCTCTAAATAGTGTCCTCTTTGACATATTTACAATACAGGATGTTATGCAGCTCTTGTTGTTGTTTAGTCCCCAGGGTCAACACTGGTAGAGCAGACCTTTGATCTATAGCATCCCTGCTGTGACCATTCCATCTATTTTTATATATTTCAGGCCCTGTATATCTAGGATTATAATATCTAAATACCCCTCCCTTTTAAAAGGACAGTGAATGATTTGAGGGAGAATTTGGTTGCTATTCCCAGTAGGTCAACTAACCACATACTGACTACATGATTAACTTTATATCTAATGTATTAAGTGGAGATGGTGTGTGTGTGTGTGTGTAGACATAGTGGGTTTGTAGTCTACAGAGGCAGTATAGTGTTGTTAATAGGAAGAGAGTTGTCGGAAGAAAAAATAGAAATGCAGGAGACACTGACAATGAGATCCAGTGTTGGGTGGTGACTGTTGATAAAAGAGGTTAAGCTGGTGAGTTGTTCCACTGATGTGGCTCTCCTTGAAATGATCAAATGACACTTGGGTATGGCCAGAGAATTAGGTATAAATGCAGATTCAGTATAACCTACAGAGAAGTTAGTATAATTGAAGACTATCTTGGTTTCAATAGCTATTCTGTTAACCTTATGATGCAGCTCACTAGAGAAGGAAAAGCTGGCTGTGGCAAGGAATGTGGTGGAATTGGGTTCAAGTATAGGGCAACATGCAGATAACTATTTTAAGGTAGTGTCTGATCGTTGCCAGTGCCGCTGGACTGGCTCCTGTGCAGGTGGAACGTAAAATACACCATTTTGAGCGTGGCCATTGTCAGTACCACCTGACTGGCCATCGTGCCGGTGGCACGTAAAAGCACCCACTACACTCTCGGAGTGGTTGGCGTTAGGAAGGGCATCCAGCTGTGGAAACTCTGCCAGTTCAGATTGGAGCCTGGTGCAGCCATCTGGTTCACCAGTCCTCAGTCAAATTGTCCAACCCATGCTAGCATGGAAAGCGGATGTTAAACAATGATGATGATGTCATTAAGGGAAATGATAATACATAAAGATTCTATATCCATGGTGAAGAAAAGACAGGAATTCAAGTTGAAACTTTCTAAGCATTGTAAAGGTTAAGTAAGTACTGGGGCACCCATATACATACTTTTAGAAATTTCTCAAATGTTTTCTACTTCATTACTCTGGTCTATAATTTAGCACCATTTGTCCTCTCTGGTTGTTTCTCTCTCCATTGTTTTCTTACTTTCTTGCACATTATTTACAACTATCAAACACATTTCATATTTCTTCTTTGAAGAATAGGCCCTACTTGAAATAACAGAATGAACTTATTCAATTATGCAGACATCATTATTTCAGCAAACTGACAAACTAAATGGAAGATGGTTTTAATTTTTTGATTGAGGGAAATTTCTGCATTCACCATTTAATATCAATTGATATCCAATTAAGATAATATCATTTCATGATTGTGTAGCCTGAAACAAACAATGTCTCAGTACAGCAAAACCCTTTCCTATCAATCAAGTCATGCTTGGTGTCAGCTGACAGATCTACTTTTAGAACTATAAATATTCTTTTATGTGAGTTTTATCCATTATTTCTTGTACAAAAAGCAAAAAACATACTCAGTAAGGACTATATTTACAGGATGACAGGCTGTGCAAGGTAGCATCTCTTTTGTGAAGGGGGAATGGGCCAACTATACAACATTATCATTTTTTCCCTTCACTAACATTGGTTGCATGAAGTGAGGAACCTTGTTTGCAGAAACAACTATTAGTCTTCCTTTAAAAAGAGCTTTGCCCTGGCCTGTGCATATAGGTGCAGATATACAGCTAACTCTGACTGATGGAGGCCTTTAGCATAGGACTAAAACTTAGTGATAAAACAAGATGAATATTAGAAAGATGAGAAAGTATGAAAGGAGCAGAAAGTAGCAGATGGAGACTTAACAGTCTTATTGAACAAGAGACCCAAATCTAGATATATCAAAGCTTCTAGTTTCCATTACTACTACCATTTTTTGCAATGCATGTAGAAGTAGAAAAGTATTTTTCCAGCACTGGATATAGCAAACCATCATTATCTTTTGTTATCTTCATGGGGCTCACCATCATCAGTTTGGCTTTCACTACCTCATCCCATGACTCGCTTAATATCTCTCTTTCAGAGTTTCTATCTATTCTGAGTACTCTGCACTTCTTTACACTCCTATCATTCTTCATACACATGACATTCTTCATACATTCCCATACTAGCATAGCCTTCCATCTTGCACACTACATCTGATTCTTCTTGTATAAAGTTTTTTTTCTTTCAGTTTATTTGTACACTATCATTCATATACAATGCCTTCATTGCATATCAAACAAATCATCAGCATCACCATTTAAAGTGTCCACTTTTCCACAGTTGTATGGATCAAACTGAATTCATTGAGGCAGATTTTCTACAGCCAGATATCCTTCTTGTTACCAACCCTCACTTATTTTTCTCAGAATACAAGAAACAAACAACATTGTTTATATGATCATTTACAGCCATCATGTGACATTAAGACAAAGGTTCACACAAACACACACAGACATATGTAAAAACACATGCACACACATAGATATGAGTGGGTACTGAAAAGTTCCTGGTTTTGGGTAAAAGAAAATATAGGGGATTCAGTTAATTGTCATTTTATTGCACATATTCTCCTCTCAGATTAACACACTTATTGCAGCAGTTCGTCAATTTCCTAAGCCCTGTAAAAGAATATAGAAGGTTGGGCCTCCAACCAGGCTTTCATAATACCCTTAAATCCAGGAACTTTTCAGCACCCCCTCGTACATAGATAGATAGATAGATAGATATGGCTGACTTCATTTTGTTTCTGCCAACCAAATCCACTCACAAGACTTTGGATGACCTAGGGTTATAGTAGAAGACTCTTGCCCAAGGTGCCATGCAGTGGGACAGAATTCCAGACCACATGATTGGGAAGTAAGCTTCTTGACCACACAGCCACATACAATATCAATACCAGGAATTAATATGATTTCTACCGACCTAGTTTACACTGCACTGACAGCAGAAGTTTTGTTCCATTAAACTTTAACCTTTATTTTATTCAAAGAAATCCTTGTTCAAGAAAAAAAAAAAAAAAAAAAATCAAAAGAAAAGAAACAGAGGTAAAAATACTGGCAGGTGATCTGCAAAGTATGTTATATCTGTGATACTCTCTAATCATATTCAAATAAATTCATTCAATTCAACACTAATACCAGTTTACACAAAAAGAACAAAATTTGAATTAAGCTGCAAAGTTTTATTTATGAGATGTTATTATCATCATTGTCATCATCTTAGTCATTCGTCACTATCATTATTTTAACATCCAATTTTCCATGTTTCTATGGCGAGATAAAATTCACTGAGGCCAATTTTCCAAGGCCCAACACTCTTTCTGTTGCCAACCATCACCTGTTTCCAAACAAGGTAATATTTCCCCTACCCCTTTGAACACAATCAGCACAAAGACTAAATGAAAAATTACAAACAAACAATACTGTTTGTATGATTGTGATGTTTGTTTACAATTAGCATGCGATGTCAAGACAAGTACACATGAGCATACACACACACACCTTCATTATCATCATTGCTTTAACATTGACTTTTCCATAATTGCAGGAGTCAGACAGAATTTATTGAGGCAGATTTTCATCAGCCAAATGTCTTTTTGATTAAACCGTCCCCAGTGTTTCTTTTATTTCTTTTACTTGTTTCAGTCATTTCACTGCAGCCATAATGGAGCACCACCTTAAGTCTAACAAATCGACCCCAGGACTTATTCTTTATAAGCCTAGTACTTATTCTGTCAGTCTCTTTTGCTGAACTTCTAAGTTATGGTGACATAAACACATAGCATCTTTTGTCAAGCGATGGTGGGGGAACAAACACAGACACAAGTACATACATACATACATACACACACACACACACACATATATATATATACAATGGGCTTCTTTCAGTTTCCGTCTACCAAATCCACTCACAAGGCATTAGTCAGCCTGAGGCTATTTTAGAAGGCACTTGCCCAAGGTGCCATGCAGTGGAACTGAACCCAGAACAATGTGCTTGGGAAGCAAGCTTCTTACCACACAGCCACTCGTGCACCTATAAGTACTTCAGTTTTTTTGTCATTTTGATTCTTGTACCTATTCTGTCAGTCACTTTTGCCAAACCTCTAACTCATGAGAACATAAACAAACCACGGATCTTTTTTAAAACGGGGGCCACATTTTTCATTAACGAAACACTTTGAAACTTGGAACACTGGTAGAATGTGTCATATAAAACATCTTTTTCTCTTAGTCTTCTTTAAAAATAAAGAAATCCCTAAGTTATTCCATGTTAAAGTTGTCGTATTTCAGTAATTTCAACCAATCACTGACGTCCATTCAGCCGATATACATTAAGTGCCGACTACATAAACAAACGATTCTGAAACAATTCTATCGGTGATAGGGTTAGGGTTAGGGTAAA